>NW_010554219.1:0-6578 GCF_000687285.1 Phaethon lepturus | reverse complement strand
TCTTATAAAAAGGATATACAAATTCAGGTTTGTAAATCAGAAGAGGATGAGGTGTTCCCATTCATCTCAGCATGCTGCTCTGTTCCTACTAATTCTGAACCTCCCTTTGCTCATGGGATACCAGAGCAAATACCCAATTACATCAGCAATGCTCCAGAAAAAAAGAAGGAATTCCTTTAGCTGGTTCACACGAGAATATTTCTCCAGAGAAGGATTTTTTTTTTAATACAGAGTAACATTGTTTGCTCCTAAGATACTAGAATCTTTTCTGGAAGAGAATTTTCTTTTGACCTGCCTCCTGTCAAATCACCACCTACTGTTCCCTCCCAGCTGTTACGTTCTCAGAGGAGAATGATCAACAGAACTTCAAAATACCCCAACTCATACCCTAACCAACCGGTTTGGAGGTGTTAAAACTGCTCCTCTTGGACTCAAAAGGATGCCTTGGACTTGCATCACTCTGTTGTGTCCCTGTTGACTTGAAATCTGTTCTCAGGATAGACAGCGGTTATCTCCATCATCAGGAAGACCAGTGCAGCCACCTACCCTGAGTTAAGGATTTCAAGGTGATTCTAAATTTTTTTTCTTTTTTTTGGTTAGCAGAGCATTGCTGAGGTGGCAGCATCTTGCTTTTGTCAGTAAAAGTAGCCCATCTCCATCACACTAATCTTTGCTGCTGATACAGTCCTTGAGACATTGAAGAGTCTTCACTGAATGTCTGGAAATTGAGAATGCCAATATTGGCTGAATAAATACCAGCTTCCTTTCGCCAGGAGCCAAAATCAGGCAGTATATGCAGTGTTATAAAAGAAGGAACCTTTTCTGCCAACAGCCTGGACAATGGAAGGAAGCTTTCCCCTCTTCAAGATTCTGACACTACAGAAACCTGCTCTATTCTAGTTACAGAATAACATAGATGGTGATTTACACCCCTCTCTGTTCACTTATCACTGGGACATGTTTTTCTTCTCTCAAAGTTTCTCAGTGACCTGTCAAAATTCATGGCTGGGGAAGACTGTGTGAGCTGCATTTTGCAGTAAAGAGCTTCTATTCACAGCAGTACAACATTGGATTGTTTTGCATTCAATAAAATAGAAATGACAAGTCACTATTATGAAAACAAAACAAAAATAAGGCTACACTCTTAAGATATTTTGTAAGAAAGAAATACGTGCCTTATAGCACAAGAGACAAATTCATACATCTTTTCTCAAAACCCAGAAAGGACCTTTTGCAGCAGTAAAATTCTGGGCAGTTTTCTCCCTCAACTGTGAGAGAGACTCAGCTCCTTTTCTGGCAGTTTCCCGTTACACTCATTCAGGAGGCTGACTAATTACCATAGTCTTTCATCTACTGCATTTTTCAGATATGGGCTATGAACCAATGCATTGTTATCTATCTGGAGAACTGCCATGAGAGAGAGATTGCTATCTCACGGGCATTAAAACTTTTGGTTTTATCTTCAGAGAAATTTATGGGGAGGGGACTAATGTCTTATTATTTCTTAGAGAAGCAAGCATCTCATATTGATTTTTATCTAATAGCAAGATCATTTTGAAGAAAGTAAAAAAAAACAAACTACAATCCAAAGCCTGAGCTGTATGAAATCACCTCACCTCAGAGCCTACCCAGTGAGTAGAAGTCTGGCCATAGATTTGTGGCATGTTACAGCTCCATGTGTAGAGAAGTCTTTGTTCACAGGTGATTGTGTTTGAAACTGCTCTCAGCTTACCATGGAAGAATTTCTATTTGCAGCCCTTCATTCTAACAAAGTGGTCCTGAAACTGTTGTGATCACCAGCTGTTGCATAAGCAAACCTTATTACTTTATGTTGGAGCTAATGAAAGACAGGCTGTTTGTTTTCTTGATAAAACAGAACCCTTCACTGCTTGGAAGGAATAGCTCTGCTGCCCTACCACTTGAAAAACAACAACAAAAGCACTTTTATTTGGTGCAATATACAGTGACATAGGCATACAGTTTCTAAGGTATTGGTTTCCTGATTACATAACAGCAAATTTTACAGCAAGGCTCACTGGGGGTGTATTGTGGATTTCTGTTGAATGAAGAGCGATGTGATGCTTTTGAAGAGAATGCAATGCTGTCTTCATGCATATAGAAAGTAGATGTTAGCATAATGGATTCATTTGGGTTTCTTTCTTCCATCCACTTTGGTTCTGCAGTGCTTAGAAATGACATGAGAGAGCGCATGTGTCAGGCCGTGCTTCTCCCACTCCTGACTGGGTTCACTGGAAATGCACAGGCAGTGGGAGCAGGGACAGGTATCCTGGGAAGAGTACAGGGACGCTGCCCAGTTTTGTAGGGATGGGGTCAGGAAGGCCAAGACGCAGCTAGAGATGAGCTTGGCAAGGGATGCAAAGAACAGTAAGAAGGTCTTGTACAGGTATGTCAGCCAGAAAAGGAAGGTCAAAGAAAGTGTAACCCCTGTGATGGGCAAGACTGGCAGACTGGTAACAACAGACAAGGAGAAGGCTGAGGTACTCAAGAACTTGCCTCAGTCTTCACCAGCAGTGTCTCTTCCCACACCTCTTGAGTGGATGGACTGCAAGACAGGGACTGGAGGAGCAAAGTCCCTCCCACTGTAAGAAAAGATCAGGTTACGGACCAGGAACCTGAATATGCACAAGTCTAGGGGACCTCAGGAGATGCACCTGAGAGTCCTGAGGGAATTGGCTGATGTAGTTGCCAAGACACTCTCCATGATATATGAAAGGCAGTCAGGTGAAATCCCTGGAGACAGGAAAAAGGGAAACATTGCACCCATTTTTACAAAGGTTAGCAAGGAGGATCCTGGGAGCTAGCGACCTGTCAGCCTCCCCTCTGTGCCTGGGAAGATCATGGAACAGATCCTCCTAGAAGCTGTGTTAAGGCACATGGAGGTGATTCAAGACAGCCAGCATGGCTTCACCAAGGGCAAGTCCTGCCTGACCAACCTGGTGGCCTTCTATGAGAAGAGCTACCGATGTCTATCTAGACTTCTGTAAGGCTTTTGACATGGTCCCCCACATCATCCCTCTGTCTAAATTGGAGAGAGATGGATTTCCCGGGTGGGCTGTTGGGTGAATGAGGACTTGGTTGGATGGTCGCATCCAGAGGGTACTGGTCAATGGCTAAAAATCCAGATGGAGATCAGGGATGAGTGGTGTCCCTCAGGGGTCCATACTTGGACCTATATTCTTTAATATCTCCATCAGTAACATTGAGAATGGGATCAAGTGCACTCTCAGCAAGTTTGGAGACGACACCAAGCTGAGTGGTGCAGTTGACACACCTGAGGGATGGGATGCCATCCAGAGGGACCTGGACAAGCTCAAGGAATTGGCCCATGTGACCTTTATGAGATTCCACAAGGCCAAGTGCAGGGTCCTGCACCTGGGTTGGGACATCCCCCAGCATCAGTACAGGCTGCGGGATGAAGGGATTGAGAGCAGCCCTGCCCAGAAGGACGTGGAGGTACTGATAGATGAAAAGCTGAACATGAGCCAGCAATGTGCGCTCGCAGCCCAGAAGGCCAACCACATCCTGGGCTGCATCCAAAGCAGCGTGGCCAGGAGGTCGAGGGAGGTGATTCTGCCCCTCTACTCTGCTGAGACCCCACCTGGAGTCCTGTGTCCAGCTCTGGAGCCCTCAGCACAGGAAAGACATGGACCTTTGGAGCGTGTCCAGAGGAGGCCACAAAAATGGTCAGAGGGATGGAACACCTCTCCTATGAGGACAGGTTGAGAGAGTTGGGGTTGTTCAGCCTGGATAAGAGAAGGCTCTGGAGAGACCTTACTGCAGCCTGCCAGTACCTAAAGGGGGCCTACAAGAAAAATGGGGACAGACTTTTTAGCAGGGCTTATTGCGATAGGACAAGGGGTAACAGTGTTAAACTAAAAGAGGGCAGATTTTGACTCTATCTAAGGAAGAAATGTTTCACAGTGAGGGTAGTGAAGCATTGGCACAGGTTGCCCAGCGAGGTGGTAGATGCCTCATCCCTGGAAACGTTCCAGGTCAGGCTGGACGGGGTTCTGAGCAACCTGATCTAATTGAAGATGTCCCTGCTCATGGCAAGGAGGTTGGATGAGATGACCTTCAAAGGTCCCCTCCAACTCAAACCGTTTTATGATTCTATTCTATGGCCTGAAGGGGTAAGAGGCTATGACCAAAAGAAGGAAAAGGACGACAAATATCAGGCAAACTTCAAAATGAAATTCAGAGAAAGAAAGTGAGCTGGATAAAGAAACAAAGTGGTATTTAGCACTTTCCTCATTTTCCAAAGTTTCCACTCCTGTAGTTTAGTGTTTGTGGAGAACCTTAAGCCTTCAAACTTGCACGCGAGAATTAACTTCTATTTCAACTCTGCAAGAGAGGTTTTGATTCTGAAAAGTGAATAATAAGGCAATGAAATTGTAAAACAGGTGGGATCTGTAAATACATGTACAGTTGCATTTCAACTGGAAGTTTTTACTGAGGCATTATAGAAAAAAGTATTTTCAAATTTGTTTTTAGAAGGATGCAGTGACTTTAGGAGTTAATTTAACAGGTTTTGACTTGTTTGATCCTCATAGTTTCTATGACAGCAGACACTCCAGGAGCTATTTCTTAATGTGTATTTCCAAATTTCATTTAGAGATTGGCAGAGATAAAAGCACTACCTGCTCCTCTCAGAACAAGACATACTAAAAAGTTTCATCTCTGGCCCTGAAAAGAAAAGCAATCGTAGAAGAAGAAGAAGCACAAGAAAACCTCTCTGGAGTCTGTGGAAGCAGCAGGGTTAAGAGTTGCATCGACCTCGTGGTTGGGAGGTCTTCGAACTGCCTCTCCGCCCTTGATTCAGTGGTTTGTGATGCGATGGATCAGCGGGCAGATAAAGAAAGGATTTCCCTCAGGGCTGTTAAAAGGAGCTGCTCACTTGTGTTTCTTCCTCCATAGCACCAGGAGACACGCTGCTTGAAGAAAGCGGCTGAGCCACCTTATTCCCGCAAGCCCTCCGTAAGGAACAAGCCGTACTTGCATTTATACCCGTGAGTGCTGCACCACCTCACAGAGTACTACAGAATAAGTTACCTGATGACAGGCTGCGAAGGTCCTTCAGACATCCTGTTTATAAACAGCATTCTTACGCCTTGTTTCTGCGTTTCCTCCCCCTCCCCAACTTATCTGAACATTTTCGTCTTCAGACATCTGCTGCCAAGGTGTGAATTCTTTATGAACAAGTGTTGTTTACAAACAAGTAAAGACCCTTTAGGGGAGCAGGAACATCCTCTTGGTAACCTGTGTAACTCAACTGCTAGCAAACTGCCATGTTTGTTATTTCCAATCTTGGCTGGAGAGTGTTTTTTGAAAAAAATTTCTTCAGTATGTTTGTGCATCGCAGTTTATCCATTTTTACTGACCGTGATGCTGTAACTATCATCCCAAGCAAAGGCTGAGTATGATAAAGTTTTCACAAGCCATTCAGGACAAGGCTTAGGAGTCACTGCTTTCTCCTCCTTCTCGCAGCTGGCAGTGGTCAATAAGGAGACTTTCATACTCGGCTAAAACAGAAGTTTTCAGATTTTTTTTCCACCAGGAACAGAAGGTACTTACTTCTTTGCTGCCCTCTGGAGAAGAAAGACACTTTGAGTCTTTGAGTGAAGTCGCAGTTTCATGCTTTGGACTGGCTCTTGGAAGGTATTTGCTCTTTTCGTTTGGAGATGATCACTCCCGTACCAGGTTTTGCATTCTGGCCACTCCTGTGGGACAAGCTGCTGCAGATCCTGAGGACTGCTAAAAATACACAGACAGCTTTGACCTCTGAGCCTACAGAAACTGTCAATTCTATCCTGATACGTGTCTTTGAACCATATTTCTTGATGTTTGCCAATGCAGCTTCACTCATAAACATGCAGTTTTTTAAGAAAACTACTACAGTATTGGGTGACAGTAATTAACCACTGGAAATTAACACACTTTTGACTTCCATGAAAAATTTGTGTTTCTTCACTACAAAAATAAAAACTACTGCTGCTGGTAAAGAGTCACCACAGCTGCATCTGTTCAGGCTACCACAACTAGTTGATGGCCACTGGACATATGGGGAACTTTTCTACAAACATCTGGAGGCTGCTAGAAGAGCTCTGACACAACAGCACTCTATCAATGGATGAACAGCAGTATTTTTCTTTACCTCGGGAAGTACTTGTCCTTAGGGGCTTATACTGGTGTCTGATTTTCCTAACAAAAGCCTGTATTTCATTTATTGCTGCCTGACTCTTTGTACCTCTTTGTAGCAAACATTCAAGCTCTTTTAAGATTTCTCTAAACTACTGTACAAGTAAGCTAGGTTTAAATTACTAGGGTAGTGCACATGCACATTACGGGGTGGTTTACACGGCACCGGGCCTCCTCACAGCAAATGGAGTGCAACTGTCTCCAAGGGGCAAAAGGATTCTTGCTTATGAGCTGGCAGGCCTCATTGAGAGGGCTTTAAACTAGATTTGGAGGGGGAGGGGATAAAACCAGGCTCACTAGACATGAGCCTAGGGGTGGTGTGCCGGAGTTGAAATCGACAGCCCATCTCAAGTGCATCTACA
>NW_010554218.1:0-1852 GCF_000687285.1 Phaethon lepturus | reverse complement strand
CTACCAAAACATTGCCACACAAACCCAACACTATATAAACTAGGAAGAACAATCTTTAACACCCCATTCATATTCCTTTGACTTCAATATATAAGCTCCCTTTCCTTAGTAAGTTATTCTCATTATGTTATTTTTATTGATGCTAACAATTCCATATATGAACAGTATACAGGTTTTCTTGAACCTTACTAATAATGTTTTTTGTTGGACTAACACCAAAGAGCAATGAACAGTGACCATAGAGTCTTCCTTCTTAGTGCCCCTTTTATGTGTAGTATTTCCACAATGAAATATATACTAATTTGAGACTTAACGTGTGTTTATTTATTTTAAAGTGTGGCCCAAGGATAAACCCATGCTGGAGAAGGTGTACCTTGAAGCATCTGTGGCTGCGGGGAAGTCCATGCTGCAGCAGGTACACCTGGAAGCATCAGTGGCTGTGCTGTGCCTGAGGTCATGAGTGCCCACTGAACCAACGGAGGACAAGCCTTACAAGAAGCAGTGCAAGTGCAGCAGTGACCCAACCTGAGCTAAGTCAGTTGTCTTCATACCTACTCTCATTGTGAAAACGCTAAAAGAGAAGACTAAAACAGGAATAGCTTTGCATGAGGAGGAACTAGAAATTAATTTCTTTCTTCTCTCTTTGGGCCTTTCAGCACTGGAATTGTACCAAATAAGAGAGGATACACCAGTGAGTGTAACTTGCATGTTGACAAACAAACCTAAGTATAAATACTGTGTTTAAAACAATCTGCAGAGATTTTACTAAGTGTAGCTGTTTTATTGGAACAGCAGAGCAAGCTATAAGTTCCACTGGTTTAGAATCCCTCTGGTCTCCTAGGCTGCATTACTCATCTCTAAATACAGCTCAGGGACTCTGCAGAGTAGCAAAAGGATTCAGATGACTTCCAGAACTTCCTACAAAAGGGTAAAATTAAGACTGCAAATCAAAGAGGTAGGTAGGAAGAAAAAAAAAAAGCTGACCAAAACAAGTCACACCACTGCTTCCAGAACTTCCTACAAAAGGGTAAAATTAAGACTGCAAATCAAAGAGGTAGGTAGGAAGAAAAAAAAAGCTGACCAAAACAAGTCGCACCACTGCACACATTTCTCCTATGGGGAAGGAATGAGAGAACTGCATGACAGATTAGTCGTGTTGTTTAACACAACACTAAGAGATGTTAAAAAAAAAAGTGACAAGATTGTTACGAAAACCTGAACAAAAGAACAAAATATCAGAAGTGTACTTCACAGAATCACAAAATCATTAAGGTTGGAAAAGAGCTTTAAGATCATCAATTCCAACCATCAACCCAACACCGTATGTTACCGTTTCCTGAGAAAACAATGACCTAGGTCATCCCTTCCAGTCCTACTGTATCCCTATGAGATGGAAATGGATGCAGATCATGTTGAAAGAATAGCTTTGCTGTTTATCTGACTTTAGGTGTTCATTTTACATCCAACTTAATCTTTTCTGTATGCTGGCCTCTTAGTTTTCCTTCTGAAAACTCTTCAGAGAGAAATAAATAAATAAACAAATAAACACAAAACAAAAACTATGAAACTGAAACTAAAAGCAGCATTTCTCAAACTGTGGTAATTTCCACCAAATTAAGGACTCCAGCAACATGTAAGAATATTTGAACTGAGGCTACTTCATCTGGGTCTTGATAAACTAGAAGCAGAGATAAGAGGCAACACATCATGAAGAAAGACCAATGTGTTCATATTTATTCATATAATTCACTCCTTCATGCTTTTTTCCAAAATTCTGTCTTTGCCCACTTCTTTTAAGGTCACTGTAGGGTTTTGTTTGACATTATCACCTCTGGAAGAAGGGGCAGGCAAC
>NW_010554217.1:0-27419 GCF_000687285.1 Phaethon lepturus | reverse complement strand
TGCCCTTTTCTGGGCCACCTGCACGCCGGGGCAGTGGGGGGCTCAAAAAAAACCACCCCCAATGGCCTGGGCTCTGAGCCCAGCTCTAGGACTTACAACCTGGTGTCCTCAGACACAGCAGTGAAGCAAACACCCCGCTCAGCCAGGCTGGAGCTGGTTTTCTTCACAGAAGCCAGTGTGAGGCTGTGTTTTGGATTTGGGATAAGAAACTGTTGATAAGGTGCTGATGTTTTGGGTTGTTGCTGAGCAGTCAAGGACAGTCCAGCTTCTCGTGCTGGGCTGCCAGCGATCAGGCTGGGGGTGCACGGGGAGCTGGGAGGGGACACGGCCAGGACAGCTGACCCAGGCTGGCCAAAGGGATATTCCCTACCATCCGACGTCATGCCCAGTACGTAAACTGGAGTTGGCCGGGGGGCGGAAATCGCTGCTCGGGGACGGGCTGTCGATCGCCGCGTGGTGAGCAATTGCTGTATTGGGCATCACTTGTTCTTGTACATTCCTGTGTTGGTATGATTGTTGTTATCATTGTTGTTTCCTTCTCTCTTTCTGTCCTATTAAACTGTTTTTATCTCAACCCACGAGGTTTTTTTCCCCACTTCTCTCCCCGTCCCACTGTGGGAGGGGGAGTGAGTGAGCGGCTGCGTGGGGCTTAGTTGCCGGCTGGGGCAAAGATACATGTTTTTCAAGCAGTTACTTTTATTTAGGAACTCACACTGGGTTAAAGAAAGATAGTTAAAACGCAGTCATGGACAAAAAGTGTATTGTTGTAGTACAGGGTAAGTATAATACGTTACACAGGATGAGGTATTCTTTAATGTGCAGTTAACTAGTTTCTGTATTAAAGTAATGCCTACACAGTGCACTGTGCAGTGTGTTAATGCAGCTCGCTCTCTAGGGGAATGTGCACTGCATTATGTTTCTGGAATACCTTCAGATCTTAGTTTAATGATGAATGGCTCAGTAATATGTTCACAGGGTGATGCTTTGTGGCCATGCAGCTTCTCCTTCGCTGGCTGTGCAGTTTGCTGAGTGTCTTGACAACCAGTGCAGCATGATCCAACATATTCCCCAGTTTGACACCTAGCTCTGTGTATTGATTCTTTCTTCAGATAGATGAGAAAGTAGCTAAATCAGTGGGCCTAGCTTTCTTAAAAACCCGTGTTTATTCTCAGTTAAGAAACAATTTTGTGCAGACCTGTGTTCCCTCTGTTCTTCCTTTCTTAAAATGACTGCAGTTACGCCTGTCTCATCATATTTAAAGTGAAGGTGTCATCTGCACCTCTTAAGTATAAAACAGAAAATATTAGATTGTCAGTTGACAGCAGTTTAAAAAAATCCATGAAGCACTGGAGCATTATTAAGGATAGACAATGTTAGATGGCTTTGAGAGAAAACCTTGGATTCAGAGACCGTTCCTATGTCAAACTGGGAGTATTTTTAATGGGGAATAATTCCAGGAATGAATCATTTTAATGGTGTAGAAGGAAATCGTCGCAGTACATAGAAATGTAAGGGATTAATGAGGCTAATAATCTAGAAGTCATAATTACATAACATTTTGATTGTGAATCTTCTCTCTGGCAGCTAGGGACAAAGCAGGTGGCATTTTATGCTCTTACATATTACAAATGATAGTAAATTAGGGCTCTTACATATTACAAATGATAGTAAATTAGGAAAATGCGTTCTGTCGTATGAAGTCTTAAGCTGTATATAGAATAGCATGTTTACAGTACTTATGCTGTATCAAAAGAAGTCTCGCTTTATGAAAGGGAGTAGGTGGGCTTTTTGCAGATGAACAAAATTACAGACCTTCATGTGCCAAGGGCTGGAAAATAACTAGACAGTCAATCTGTTTATTTAAGACTCTGCATAACTGTAGATATCAAAATAAACACAAAAAAGGACACAAAAAAGTTAAAGCTACTTTTTGTCGTTGCTCTATCAACTCATGTGCAACCCTTCTTGGAGAACAGAATCAATTCTGGGCTTGTGTTCTGTTGTCATGGGGCCATATGGTTGGTAGCGCTTGATCATCTATTCCTCGATCAAATGTGGATTTTCTTTCCTTTTCCAAATGAGCTTGACTCCTGGTGCCCTAATATATTTACAATGTAGGTGTTGCATTTACTAGAAGACAAAACACAGGACATTGTATGGACAGACGTGATGCTTTTGAAACTTTCTGCAGAGAAGGTAAAATACAAGAAGATACACCAAGGCAATCAGTTTTCTAATAAGGAACGCTAAACAGCATTTAACACGTGTACGATATCACTTGGACATTGCAATGACCAGTAAATTCTCCCTGTGATTTTATTTTCCAGTCTAACCACACTGCAGATCTTGACACTGGCTCTGCTTTAGTCCTGACTATTGAAAGCACGTTAATCACTGCCTGCTCCTCAGAGTCTTTAGTTAGCAAAGGTCATTTTAAAAACTTCTGCATCCGCTTTGCTGATGGCTTTGAGACAAGCTGGGATGACTGGAAACCAGAAATAAGAGGAGATCTAGTCATGAATGCATGTAAGTGCATGTGATTTCATTGTGGACAATGGTATTTCAGATAGAAATCCACTTTTACCCTTTCCCATGGTTTCTAAAACTGCTAAACTTCCCCTCCCCAGAAGATAAAGAAAAGACCTTGGCCTTTCGAAAGCAAAATAGTATGGATCTAAAAGGTTGTATTCCTTTGTTTTTTTCGTTATTTATAACTTTGTTGCTCTATGTCTCGTTGTAAGCATTTAAGTTCTGCCTCAGAGATGTTGGAAGAATTTAATGTGTTGCTTTTATATAATTTCGTAAGATCCCAGTAATTTTTAAATAGTTCAATACAGATTATTTTCATTTTTATATATATCTTTCATTATGGTGAAGATTCTAGAATTTATACGGCATTTTAAGTTGTTACAAACTTCGATGTTAGCAAGTAGATTCGCTTTACTAAATAAGAGAAGTCATTAAATGGAAATTAAAACTAAACCTCCTATGCAACACCACTCATGCTTTAATTGTGGAGGGCAAGAGACTGAGGTGGAATTTGGAAGGGCTGGTCTAAAGCACCTTTGACCGTCTGCCTAATCAGTGTATGTGCTTCATATGTTTCATATAGGTGTTGTGCCAGACGGTACATATGAAGTATGTTCTAGGACAACAGGACAGGCTGCGGCAGGTAGTATACTTTTTTTAATAAATTGAGTCCTATATGAATAAAGCATTTATAAAATATGAAATTTAAATCCTTTAACTGTGTTGTAATTTAATTGGTGGTTTGGTTTTTTTGTTTTGCTTAGTATCTTGTTTGCCAGGTTTTGAGTCACGTTAGCAACACTGGTTTTGGGTTTTTATCTGCGGAAAAACGCATGGTGTATATGTGTTTGTTCCTTGGTTGGAGAATAACCCTTTATAACAGCAATGTTGTCCTACTGCTTCCTGTCTGAGACACTACTAAATCTTGCAGTCTTCCTAATGCCGAGACTTTGCATCCTGAGCTCCCATTCCTCCCTCACCTCTTCCAGAGACGGTTTCTATTCTTCTCAAACTCCTTCTTTTCCCAGCCTTTCCTACTGAGTTGTTCGGATGTTCTCCAGAGGCCTCAAAATACCTGGCACGCTCTGTCTTGGTCATCATACCTGCTGCTTGCTACTTCTCATCTGTTTGCCCAAATGTTGCATCTAGGTGTCTTCTGTCCCCGTAGTTTTGCTCATTGTCCCTCGCTTGGGGTTTTTTTTTTTGCGCTGAGGGAGACATAAAAATTAAACAGATGCTGCAACTATTAAAAATTTATCTCATGTGGAATTGTGAATGGAGAAAAGCAGGATGCATCCCTTCAGAAGGAAAAACAGTATCTTGTGTAGTTCTGCTTAAAGTAAGTGCTGTATTTTGGTGCTGAAAGGTGGCACTCATTAGAAAAATCCTGGGAAGACATGGTAGTCAGTAGGCCCATTACACATATATTATAACAACTTCCAGAATCATTATTCATGACTTGAAAGTGTAAATAGGCCAGCATTTTTACATGCAGATGGACGTCCTTTAGGTTTCTTGCTGTTAGAAATCCTGTTCTGGAACAGCGGACTTGGCTGCGATCGTGAGAGCTGAAGTTCGAGATGCTCTGTCTCCTGGTCATCAGCTTGGCTGAAGGGAATGTATTTTCATTAGGTTTGTCTGTGTACCTCTCTTGTTAAAGAAGTATTATCTTCATAGCTGCAAAGTACTTCTAGCAAGCATTTCCGTTGTGGAATATGTTTTCCTCAGACTTGGCAGAAAAGACAGTTCTTCGTAACTGATAAACACTGTTTTGGCCAACTAATACATAACTCAGGATGGAGGATTTTTAAAAAGAGGAAAAACTGGTTAAACTTTTTTTTTTTTGATACAGAAAGTAGTAGTGCAGGAACCTGGACACTGAATGTGTTATGGAAGATGTGTGGTATTGATGTCCACATGGATCCAAACATCGGGAAAAGACTGAATGCTTTAGGCAACACCCTCACAACGTTGACGGGAGAAGAAGATATTGATGATATTGCTGATCTCAATTCTGTAAACATAGCTGACCTTTCAGATGAGGATGAAGTTGACACAATGTCTCCCACTATACATGCGGTAAGTGAATCAACCAAAATAAGTGCTACTAATTGGAAAAGGCCTGACAAAGTCTTCAGTCAAATGGAAAGATCGTAGTCTTGAGTCCAGCATGCTACTCCTTATAGCTCGTATAACTCCTGTTGCAAATCAAAAAAGTTTGTGTGTTAGTTTTATAACTCCATATTTCAAAGGCAAGAAATCACAGATCATATTTCTGCTGGTGTTACGTGGAAATATTGATCTGGATTTGAAAATATGAAGATACAACACCTAACTTCAGGTACCTGAATTGGAAAATCTGTGGTTGTAGATAGGTTTTCTTAACAGGAGAGTAAATTACTAACATGAGCAAATGAGAAAAAATTATTTTTCGGTACTCTTACCCAATATGCTGCTGACCTTGCTTTGTGGTTTCCCATAAAAATGTTTTAGCAGATGTTCTTTAGTGGCTATCTTAAATGCAGTGAAAACATTATACCAGAACACTAATGTTCCTGTTTGTTGTTTAGAAATCAGGTGGAGGTTCTTTATGTGGAGATGCACGCAAGCTAACATTTGGGCAGCGGATTGTAAATCACCTGCTGGGTTTGAGCCCCCCAAACCACCGATACTCTGTTCCTGTAGAATATCTATTGGGGTCAGCGAAGTGTGATTCTCTTCAGTCTAGCAGATCACATATGAAAGCAGGCAGATCCTGCTCATGGGGACATGTATGTAGTAGTTAACAGTGTGTCTTAACTGAATGATGGGGTTTGGATCACTGGAAAAAATCCAATCAACTGCCTTTTGAGATGAAACTGATTCTTTTGCATGCACGAGTCCAAATTTTAAGGTGTGAAATTCACTGTGCCTATTGTTAAATCGCACTAATGTCCAAGTTTTGACGAGGGCATTAATGAAGTGTTTATTTTAAATAGGAGATTGTTGATCACCGACGGCAGGGAGCTTCTAGTATCCAAACTGGAGAACAGCGAGGAAGAAAATTTGTGAAACGTTTAGTCGATATTAGAGAGCTCAATGAGCAAGCTAAAGTTATTGACGACTTAAAGTAAGTTGAGTTTTGCTTTAACTCGCACAGACTTTGGGAATAACAAACTGCAGTTGACTTTTTTTCTTTTCTGTTCTTACCACATATCTTGTCGCGTTGTGATGGTCAAGTGGAAATCGTTGTCTATTTAAAAATAAAAAATTGTCCTTTTGGATTCCATAAGAAAAAACTATATATATGCAAATACTCTCACAAATTTCTCAAGCTCTTACCCAAGTGTCAAATTAGTCTATATATTCTTTCTGGTTCTGCATTATAATGGCTGATTATAATCAATTTCTTACTGATTCAAAATCGTAGTTACATCTTGATTTATTATCATGGTGATACTTTAACAGAATATATTACTTTGTAACTGTAATAAGCTTAGTCTCAATCACTGGAAGAAGAAGAAAAATACTGAAATCGACTATTTTTGCATCTTGTAGGTGATATTTTAAAATTAAATCTCCTATGCTGTACTTGAGAAAACCCTGAAGAAAGAATTATTTCAAATTTCATAAGTTTCACCTGAACTTCTGTGAATTTTATTAACATATTTTTTTTTGCAGTCATGGTTTGTTGGGCTTGCTTTTTTTTTTTTACCCTCTTCCCTAACACAGACTTAGTATAAATGGATCTGTGTGGGATGGGAATACAAAGCTTGGCAATTATGTGTTAAATAAAAACGAGGAGACAGGTTTTACTGCTTGTACTTGGAATAAAATTGCGTTCACCATCCAGAGGGCAATTATATCTGATTTTAGGTTAAATGGTTCTTCTAATACAAGTTCAAGAATCGAAGTTATGTTTTGTGCCTGCTTTTTCTCAGTCTAGGAATGCTTCAGTAAACTGTGATTCTTTCAAAATAGCAGTTGCTTTGCAGAGTGTTTTTTAAATTATTTAGTGCTGTGTTTTTTCTGCGGAAGGTAATCTGCTGCAGAACGCTGGCACTGATGTGACAGGGCTTTGGACTGTTACAGAAGGAGGTTTTTTCTTCATCCTGCTGGGGATTCTCAGATATGCCCATTGTGTTTGTTTTTAATTAAACAGCTGTCATGTGATTGAAAGTGTATAGGAGGTCCTTAATCTGGTTGTTACAACAAGGGCTTTTTGAAACAAGGGAGTTGCTGCATAGCCATTCTTATTCTCCGCCTTCGCTAGCATCATGGTAGCACTGTTGTTTGGGGGTCTCCTTGCACACTAGTTTGTTCTACATCCTCTATCTGCTCTGGGAAGTCACTTGGAGACAGAAACCTTACAATCAGAGAGTCCTCTTAAGGACAAAAAATTATGACAAAAAGTTGTATCATGAAACAAGAATAAATCTTCTGCAGCTATATTTGTCACTGGTCGTAAGTATCTACTGAAAAAAATGAGAAAAGGGGATAATTCCTAGGGAAAGTAGAACATCGTTGCAACAAAGATTTTGAAATGGTGAAAATCATGTCACCTATTTGTAAGATTAAGATAACTCAACCATTATTTATTCCCAGAAAATTAGGTGCCAGTGAAGGAACTATAAATCAAGAAATTCAGCGCTATCAGCAACTGGAGTCGGTGGCTGTGAATGATATCCGCCGAGACGTTCGTAAAAAGCTACGTAGATCCAGTATGAGGGTGAGCAGTGTTAAGTTACATTAAAAATATGGTAGCACTTGTGTTATGTATTTCTTTTCTGCATGTTGATTAATACAAAGAAAATATTAGTAATGGAAAAGGAAGGTTAAGAATATCAAATAGTTCAGCAACCCCTTTACCTTTAGGAGGGGGCCGGGAAAGGTTTTTTTTTTGCCTTGTAATAGTGGTGATAGAAAAAGGGAAATTTCACAGATACTATAACATAAATGGGTTTATTTGCACACTGACAAGAAACAGTCAGAAAAATGTGTATTTGAAGATGTCATTTACTCCTCCTTTCTGCTGCTTTTAAAATGATTCCTTATTGGACTGGTGAATGCAGATGCAGAGGCAAGCACGTTAACTGCCTGGGCAAATGATAGATACCTGTTGTATTCCACTTGGCATGTGCGCTTTCTATAAGTGCGTTCTATATATAAACATACAGTATATTTGCAGAGTTAGGTGATGTAAAAATAAAAACAAGCTACTGAGCATAGACATTGGAAGAAACTGGACAAAAAACAAGCAGTGTTGCTGGTAATCCACAAACATATGTGGCTGTTGTCCCAGACCCCGATAACGAACCTGGCAAAAGGTTATTTTCAGTGTGTCCTAGTGCACGAGCTCCAAGTGTGATGCTTCATTAATAAGAAAAGATCTTTCAAATAGTAATCTGTCTGCAGCTCTTTCTCAGGTGCTCTCATTTAAGCTCATGTTCTTCTGTTATTGTGGCAGTAGCTAGGAAGGATGTCTGTTGAAGTGCTCAGATTATTAGCTTTGGGTATACTTTTCTCCCGGCAAGAGGACATTAACAGTTCCAGCAAGTATGAAAAGTGAACATGTATCCAGAGGCAAGATGAAGACACTGGCAAATGCTGCTAAGAGATGCATTTTAGCTATTATGGAACAAAAACTTTTTACTTTACTGGCATACCTGTGTAAAACAGTATTTTAGCTTGCCAGAGTTTTTCTCCGTGTTCTCAGTTGTTGCATTCTGTGATTTAAATACTATTTCTGTTTTAGGCTGCCTCATTGAAAGACAAATGGGGTCTCAGCTACAAACCCAGCTATAGCCGATCTAAGAGTATTTCAGCATCAGGAAGACCACCTCTGAAGAGAATGGACAGAACAAGGTGAGCTTCTGGGAATCTGAGATCTGTGATGGCAACAACAGCATGTGTGACAGAGGAAACATTGAACTTTGGCCCTAAAAGCCCTTTTACTGTAGGCAACGGCTATGTGTGGTGGAACTGGATAGGAGGAGGTCATTTTGGGAGACAGGCATGTTCTAAAAAGCAACTTTTCGCCTTTTTTTTTGAAATTTCTTTTTTGACAGATGTAGTAGTATGTCAAATGAGAAGTTTTCACTTCTACAACGACTTAGGGTTTTCTACAGAATCCTGCTTTCAAGACATACTGAAGAAACGTATCTAAGGAAAAATAGCATAGTGTAATTACTTAGATTTCGACACTTGACTTGCAATCATCTGCCTTAAAAAAGGGCTGTTATAATGAGAAGAAAAGGAGAATTTTTTTTTTTTTTTTTTTTTTGGTGAATGATAGTTTTCTTTTAATCTCTTCAGGTGTATAATGTGTGTTGGTTTTGTTTCATTATGTAATAGCTGCTGAGCAAACTGTAGTTGTGTAATGATGCCTCCTAGTGAAGTGTTTGCTTTGGGTTTAGAATACATGTGTTTGAGTCTATTGTTCCTGTAGATCCAGCCAAAGCATTTGAAGTTTGGAATTAAAAATGTGCTGCATTATTATGTATTAAATATAAAAGATTTGGAAAATAAAAAGGTGGAAAGGAATGTTAGACTTCTTTGGACTTTTTTCTATGAGAACAGATATTCTTAATAGAAATTTGCTTCAATTTTGAATACTTCTGTAGAAGTGAATGGAACTTTATAAAAAATCCGGATGTGAAAATACCGGATAGCAGATATTCCAGGATAAAAACAGCTTTAGAAGTACTCTAAAGTGAATTTTTCAAGACACGCGAGAAAAGGAATCTTTCTTCTGAAAGAATTAGCATTCTTGATAATTAAAGCAGAGGAAGCGTTGAAGGCATGAACATTCTAGTTCAAGATCTGTCAGATGAAAACCACTTTCATTTTATCTTTTCGCAAGGTTATCTGAATAGAACCAGAAATTGTATGGAAAAGATAATGGGGCTTTTCTGTTGCCATATAAGAAACACAAAGTTCTGAAAAACTTAATGAGTACTTTGGTTGTGAATGAAAAGTAGTATGCATATACTATAAGGCCAAATAATTCATATCAGTTGCATCAGAGAATACATAATCTGCCAACTTGCTTTATGTCCCATGTGGTAGATGACAAATATCTTAATTTTCTACAATTTCTGCATCTTGGCTCAGGACTGAAAAACTTGCATAAAGAAATAAGCAGAGAATGCCTTGTGATAGCCTACTGGTCAAGTAATGTGTAGCTTCCTTCTCGTTCCTTCTCCCCCTCCTTTTTCCTTTTCATGTACCCTAAGTGCTTCAATTACGATTTTCTACTTTATCCCATAACAAAATCATTACGTTCTGACTGTATTTTTTTTTTAATTGCCTTATATTTGTGTTGTTAAACGTTTGCATGAACGTAAAATCCTGCAGTAAAACTCAACAAACTGTTGTGTTTTGGTTTTGCTTATAGCTCTCGACTAGGAGACAGTGAAGACCTCCCAGATATCCGTGTAGATGCTGCATCTCCTGGGCCAAGAGTAACTTTCAACATACAGGATTCTGTAAGAATTACTTGATATGCCATATAATTATATTTCCTGTGCCATTTGGTCACAAGTTCATGAGATGGGTATACGTAGGCAGACCTGAATTGCTTGTATATTTTTTATGTGTCTACTTCTGTTAGGGTGTGCCTCAAATTATGGATGGGTTTTTGCAAGATAGATTTGTTTTGGTAGAAGATAGGTGTGTTTTGGTTTCTTAACTGAGAAATTAATCAAATCATTAGAGAAAATACTTGAAAATGTTGGGGTTTGGGTTTCTTTTTAGGCTGACACAGTAGTAATACAATTGCTTTGGAATTTTTATTAGAAGTGTGCAAAAAATCATCTAGTATTTTTTGTGTTTAGATAGATTTAGAGTTTTGGAAATGGGCATTAGTGTGCTGTAGCCCTACAGGTATATCCTTCTATGTGTTTGAAATGCATTGTTGAGTTTTTGGGTTTCTTTGTTGCTATGTTTTCTCATTTTTAAAATGTTGCTATTATGTTGTTTTTGCATGGCTAAGATTATTGTAAGTGTTTTAATTTTTTTTTTTTTCCCCCCCACTTCTAATTAAGTTGAATAAAACAGCTTTGGGGATTGCACAACAATCCAGCTGTCCAGGGGAAGGGTATTTTCAGGTATTTCTGAGAAGAAACAAGTATTCTTTGCAAGAGAACTAATCTATCTCACAGGGAGCTGCTTTTCAATGTTTCATCTCTTTTGCACTCAGCTAAACAGAATGTATCTCAAATTTGAAAATATTTAAAGTTGAATAAGTAAAGTAAGCAGAAGAACATCATTGGTTGTTGATGAACTTCACAGAGTGTTTCTACACCTTTATGTAGACCTAAAACTTGCCAGTGTTGTAAAATGAATTACTGGAATTTTGTTTGTATAGTTACGAAGACTGATCAAGGCTGATGTAGAGTGACGTAAGTCTAGCCTTGAAATGTGCTTTAAAAGAGGATTTTAGTGTGTGTGCCTTCATCTGTTACATTGTGTTCCAAGATTGCAGACATCAAAACCAGTACAAAATAATTGCTAGATGGGAGGACATCTTATCACACTTTTACTTCTGTTGGAATTCCTTTATTTAATGAAGAGTAAAGACATTTTCAAGTAATACTGAATAGGGAATGTGCCAAAACTGAATACACAGAGAACAAATGGTGGAGTTTTTTAACCGTTTTGAAAAATATGTTTTGGGAAAATAGTAATTTTTTTTTTTCTTAAAAAAATGCAACCAAAAGCAACACAAAAACAAACAAAAAACCAAACTCAAGAGATAGTAATGTACTTTTTCTCTCTTCCAACTAACTTCACATTCCCAGGAAACATCTCTATTTCTGAGAAAGAGAGATGGAAATGAAACATAGAAATGTGCTTTGCACATTTAAATATGCTCATGCTTAAAAGCTATCCTACCGTTGTTGTTGTTGTTATATATAAGCCCAGTTAGCTTAAGTTCTGTTGGCGTAGCAAAATGCTAACACTTAGAGGTGTCAACTGTTGACTGTTAAAAAAAAAAAAATCTCACTGACGTTATCGTGCCAGTTCTTCAGCAGAGCTCTAATTTGAATTTGCAGAAGACGAGTGTGTAGCTCTATAGTAACAGTGCGTAGGTAGTGCTGGTGTTAAACTAACGCTTCCAGACATTTTTCACAGGCATTTTAAGAAGTTAGTGTTCAAAAAGTGCTTGTGTGGCGCTTGTGGTGTGCTTCTTGTGAGAACCAGGAGGCCCCTTTTGGAAGGTTGGCCTGGAGTTTGTTTCGTGTTAAAGCACGGGTACCCAAGAGCGCGGCCCAGAACCGCAAACCGGTGCCGTACATTCTGTGTTAGCGTTTGCATGCACGCCTCACTAATGCTCCTGGGTGCCTCACCCCTCTACAAGGTTCGTGGTGATTTTTGCTGTCTTTCGTTCTTTGCTTTCAAAATGTTTTTTAAATTTAAATGAAGTGTTTCCATTCCTTCTGGTCCTGCGAATTGGTCAGAGCATGATACGTATTTAGCTAACAGACTGAGCTCAATCGCTAGGCAATGGCAAATGTCTCCAACCAAGCTTTCATTTCTTTCTTTTTCATAATCCATCTGCAATTACTACACCTGCTGTCTCTGTATTATGAGGAACTTGGGAGTGAGAGTTTCTCATGGCACTCTTGCTTTTTTATTTCCAGAGCTATCTAATGCATTCTCAATGGAAACGATATCTGTGGAAATTTAATATCTCTTTGTCTTTTTATAATCAGTTTCCAGAGGAGACAGAAATGGACCTTTTGTCTGTAACTATTGATGGTCCCTCCCATTACTCATCTACTAGTGAAGGCTCATGCTCGGTATTTGGTTCACCCAAAACTCCAGTAGTCTTCTCACCCGGCATTCCCTTCCAGCCTGAAGAAGGACGCCGGGATGACAGCTTATCATCAAGCAGTGAGGACTCTGAGAAGGAGGATGACCATGAAAGAGAGAGGACGCATTTTTATAGGAAACCACCGTAAGTAACGTTCTTAAGGAAGAACACAGAAACTAAGAAAAGACACTTGGAATACTGACTGTAAAGCTACAAAACCTGTTGCTGATGAAGGACTGAATTTTGCCTGAAGTGTGTATGTGGAAGGCAGGGGAGGTTGTGTTCGGCAGAGGTGACTGTGAGGGAAGGAGGAATTCTGATCTGAAAAGGAGGCAACTGTTAGAAATTTCAGGGCTTGGAACAGAATGAAAGAACTTGGAAAGTGAGGTTTTTGAGGCATGGGGCAGGTTTTAGTGGGACCAAATGACAGATTTGTCAAATACAGCATAACTGTTAGTTTTATCCAGTGATTCTATATCCACAAAATACATGTGATAATGAAAATATTTAAAAATATTAAAATTATTGTATCTATCTTTTAATTCCTTTTCTTGATTGAGAATTTAAGAACGGCTTAGTTCTTTGTAGTACCTTATACTAAGAAAGGATACTTAGTAACGTGTTAATGGAAGATGGATCACTGTTTTGCTGTGTATCAGATAAGGCCTCTTCCAGAAAAGTTCTTAAAAGATTATATGCTGAGTGTGGACATAGTCTAAGAATGCCTGCTACTATCTGTTCAGGTAAATGTCATGCTACTGTCTAATCCACAATTGTGCCTGTGCAGGAGTACCTCTCGCAAGAAAGCAACAGGCTTCGCTGCCGTCCACCAACTGTTCACTGAGCGCTGGCCAACAACACCTACCAACAGAAGCGTGACTGGCACAACCACAGAGAGAAATATTGACTTTGAGCTTGATATCAGGGTTGAAATTGATTGTGGAAAATGTGTACTGCACCCTACAATGCTTCAGCAAGAACATGATGACATTAGTTTACGAAGGTAAGAAACGTGTTATTTGATTGCCTTGTGAAGAACAGGGTATGAGTACTTTATTCTGCTTTAGCTGTTAAGTCCATCTGATACTTCCATCACTTGTTATGACTATATGCACAATAATTAATGATTCTTAAGCACTGACCTGTTTGAAAAGCATAGGTGTATGCGTTAGTTTAACTTCATTCCTAGCAATTATCCCTACTTCATAGCATCACCATTGAGTCGCAATTGTTATGGCTGAGTATGGCATGGGGAGTTGCGTTTGTTTAGCAAGAATCAGCATGTGCCTCACTTCTGGTTTTATTTTTTACATCCCATTTTATCTTTCATAAACAAAATCTTAGGCTTTCCAAGCACTTGGATTACTTTTCTTCAGCCTCCAAAGAAGTAACTTGACAACTTAGTGAATTCACATAATGGTTTGACTAATAGTGGGCTGCTGTTGTGTTTTCTCATTATCTCTGAGGGCTGCTCTTATTTTCTGAGTGTAAAAGCATGCTGATATTTTGTATCTGTCTTAATAAAAGTATCATCACCATCATCATCATCTGAGGTGACAGAAGTGCTTTACTTCTGATCTTAATGAGGTCTGATCTCATTCTCAGTTTTTAAATTCTCTCCTTTTTTCATGTGTATGTGATTGGGAATCTAATGGCAGAGTTACATTACTTTTTAAAATTTGATATGTTGTTAATAAAATTGTGAATTTTAAGAAACATACTTGTCAACAGAGATAATTCTTCATAAGTATAGTATAAGGAAATGAGATTTACTTACTTTAATTGTAAGAAATAGGAACAAATGAGAAATTCTTACTGAGAGGTCTTCATTGGAAATCTGTAATTAGAAAGCAATTTGGTTTCTGTCTTTCTAAGACACTTTTTTCTAAGAATTGATACAGAAGGGAAAAGAATCTCTTAAGAATTTGTATGAAGACAGGCTTTACAGCAAAAAAGGAAAATTGCTAAGTGTTTTCTGCATATCAAGGAGTTTTCGCAGATCGCGTTGTGTAATGTGGATGAACTTGACTGTAAGAGTACGGAGCATTGGAGTGATTTTCTCTAATGACATAACAATAATTTTGTAGATTTTACTGCCTGAAATAATCACATAATGAAAACAGCAAAACCAGAGCAGGATGACAAAAGGGGAGTAGAGGTCACAGAAAGTAAAGACTAAAGCAAAGACTGAATTGCTTCCTCATATAGTTGATACTACAAATCTGTTTTAGACATCTCTAGGTCTTTTAATACTAGAAAATATACTCTTACGAGTATTAAGCTTGTTTTAATAACATGCAGTGTATTTATTCTAGGAGTTATGATAGGAGTTCCAGAAGTTTGGATCAAGAGTCTCCTTCAAAAAAGAAGAAATTTCAAACTAATTATGCATCTACTACTCACTTACTTGCTGGCAAGAAAGTGCCGTCATCTCTACAGACAAAATCTAGTGATGTGGAAACAACTGTGTTTTATATTCCTGGGGTGGATGTAAAGGTAAAAAGAGTGTATAACTCATCAGGGAAACACTTGCTCTTTCTTTATGCTCAAATGTGATTTCAAAGCAAATACACTGTTATAGCATGTACAAGTTCATAAATACAGAACACCTCGGGAAAATCTTTTTTCGGTTCTGTAGATGCTGCTAAAATAGGAATAATGATTTCTGTAATACCACATTGGAAACTGATAGATGCTTTTACCCTCATTTTCTTAAGGGAGGGAAAAACCCAAAAGTTCGTATGTACCATCAAAAACAGAGCTATGCCAAATGACGCTCCCTAACAAAACAGTGTATGTGATATTACATAACGAAAAGAAATCAGTGCCGTTAACATTTTGGTGTCCAGAATTAGACATGTGGTTTGGATACTTTCTTCTCTGACAAGTAGTTTACATTGTATGCCCTTTTTAAATAAAGGAAAATCTGTTCCCTGTCTGTAATTCATGGGAAGGGCAGCTTAGTAGTTGGCCCACTAACACGTAAAGCTTTCTTAGTGTGTCTTCTGTGTTGCTTATTATGGCAGTCAGAGTCTTGGTATAAACACTGTTTTTTTTAAGACAGTGTTCTCTCAAACACCATCAAACTGTACACTCCCCTGTTTGTTTGTTTTTTTTTTTTTAATCATTGTTTCTATATCCTAGTAAGAAAGGGTCTCAAAAGAAACGTTCTGGTATTTGTGATTTGAAATCCTGTGGAGTAAGAAGAGGAAAAACAGGTCACTGCTGCATGGAAACTTCATGCAGTTCATTTGAGGCAAGGCCATAAATCAAATGCTCTTCACTTGGAACAACCTGGCTTTTCTGGTCTTTCCATGTGGAAGGGCTATGTGTATCCATTTTCCAGTATTCCAGGCTGTCTTCAAGGATAACAGCTGCCTGTTGCTTTTAGTCAAATTTAGGAATAACTAAACATCCTCTATAGCTTTTGTTATGTCCTTTACTTTCATTGGTAGTGTGTTATGCTCATAGAGGAGGTGTCATTTTATTATTTATGCAACTTTCTGTATGCTGGTGTTTAGTAGTGGAATAGTTCCACTGTGCAGTAAGACAGAAAGCAAGCTATGCGGACAGGGACGAATAGTTGGTGGCACAGGATGCGGACAGTGTAACGGAGCGGAGGAGCAAGCTTTAGGCATTGTTCCTAAGTAGTTAATTTCCTCTGTTTCTCTGTGTTTCCTTGATTATTTTTTTAAAGTTTATTAATTTATCTATGTTTTTGTAAAAATATTTCAGATCTTTGTGCCCCAGCTATATCTACAGAATGTGAATTGGAATGTAACATACCTTACAATGATATTTTTGTAAATAATGAAAAAAAAAATTTTTAAGGGAAGGAGCGACACCAAACTGCTGTGTAGAACTTGAGCTACTTGTGTGGAGTAAATTGATCTTTCTCTGCTTTCCAGTTGCACTACAACTCTAAGACTTTAAAGACTGAATCGCCAAATACTTCTCGAGGATCCTCTTTGCCAAGAACCCTTTCCAAAGAGTCCAAGCTGTATGGTATGAAAGATACTGCCACATCTCCTCCTTTATCTAGCACTATCCACAGCAAGACTAACACCTTACTTCCTCCCCAAACCCCACCCATCCCATCAGGTACTTATAGGCAGTAACCTTCTAAAACTGTCATGGGTATATATCTTTCCTTCATGTAATCTACTAGCTTTAGATCTGCCTGCATATTACCTGAAGCACTGTATTTATCAAGTCTTAACTTTTGCTGCAGAAACCTGATCCCAGAAGCATGAATTTAGTTCATAAAGCTGCATTTTTAGAAATCTCTTGCCAAACCAGTCTCAGTAATTTGTCATAGTCACCATATCCCAGGGATGGGCTGCCACTGCCTTCTCCCTGTTTTCATTTAACAAAATAATGCTTATTACTGGAAAGTGAAGTTTAAGTATCTGTATAAAAAGCAAATGCTGACTGCTTTATTCTTCATAATCCAGGAAAAAAAATTCAGGTGAATTGTTGCTTCCATACATTACACTATTGAAAGAATACCTTCAGCTTTCAAGTGCCTTCTGCCGCACAAGTAATGCATAAATTATTGCTTCCTGGAATCGGGTTATTTCTTGTAATACTGAAGCAGCTGTTTAGACATATTTGTATTAATCAAAATACCAGACTACTGTCCTCAACTGCTGCAGACCCTTAAATAACCATGACTTGGAGTAACACGAGGTCTAATGCTTTATCTCCAATGATTCCTGTTTTCAAGCAGGAATCTGTTGTTACATCATGTCAGATCTAGAGGTATGTAGATTGCACCTCCAACTTCCAGACATTCACTCTTCTCTCCTTTGGCATTTGACTATCACTTTAAAAACAGCCAAAATTTTGTCAAAATTTGGTGAGCAAGCAAAATTAATAACTGAAAAAAGGTGTGTGTGTGTGTATTTGTTTTTTGGTTTTTTTAATAAAACCAGCAGAGATGCTGGGAGAGAACGATGAAATGGGGACAACTTCTTCAATTTTGCTGAACCATTAGCTCTTACTCCTTTAAGTGTCCATCCTCTTTATGATTACCAACTGCTTTGTAATCTTGGTTTGTAATCCTTTTCTTCAATTTTGTTCTGCATTTTCCTATCCCTTTTCCAATCTTTGCCTTTAAATTTTTACCATGTCACGTCCAGTTACTGAATCTTGTTTTCATGTCTGTTAGCTGTACATTTGGCGGGGGGCTTACGGAAATCGCATTTGTATGATAATATAAATGTCTCCCCAAACTAGGCATTGCCATTACTGATAATATAAATGTCTCCCCAAACTAGGCATTGCCATTACTATATTTCTTTATGTATTGTATTTTTATAAATATTTATTAGTTCTGAATTGTTTTGAAACACATTTATTGTTATTTATATTACTTTTTTAATATTGCTTCTCCTCTGAAATGGAAACCACCTTGTCTTACTGGCTTTGGTCTCCAGTAAGAGCAAGATAGGACAATCTAGTCAGAGGCACTGGACAGAACAGTTTGCATAGAATGAAAATTCAGTGCTTAGTTTTTTTAGCTAATAAAAGGATTTTTAAGCTACGTTTTAGTTGTTTAGTTAATGTTTCTATTTTTCTTGGAGAGTTTAAAATCAGTGTTGTCTTTTATCTCTATTCATTCAAATATCTGTAATTCGTAGAGACAGTAATTGAGCTGGTACTGATACCTTCTGTGCATACTTACAGTTTGGTGAGCGCGGATCCGAGTGCTAGCCTCTTCCACAGATCTACAAGACAACAGTCTTTTTCTTAGTTTATACTCGGGCTAGCTCCAAGCTTTTAAAAACACTGATTTAGAATCTTTACTTAATCTTTGCATAAATATCATAGGACTTGCCATTTACAGTTTTAATTTTTTTGGTGTATTTTCTCAGTTTAAACTGACATTCTTCCCAGACTCATGTATTTATTTTTCCTAATTCTGCTGTCATTTCCAGTCAGCTGTGGTTACTTTGCATTGTGTATTAGGAGAAGAATTGTGTGTGTGTGTCTGATTTCAGCGCTATTTTTTAAAAAGCGAAGTGGTGACAATGACGTAGGAGTGCTTGGTCAAGAACGTGCACAATGGAATTACAATCAAGCATGACAGACTAATAGTTGTTTCTGCATAGTTTTCTTAGTGAAAACTTATGGCTTAATTTCTTCTAACCCATCTGATTTATGCCTTTTCTGATGATGAAACAGAGAATTAGAGGAAACAGCTGTTAGTTATGAAGTATCCTCTAATGGTTATCAGTTGAGAGGTATTACATTAGACAAATTTCTTTTTTAAATGTTGCAGCCAAAGGAAAAGGAAGTGGTGGAGTGAAAACTGCTAAACTGTATGCATGGGTTGCACTCCAGTCGTTGCCGGAGGAAATGGTGATTAGTCCATGCTTACTGGACTTCCTAGAGAAAGCTCTTGAAACCATTCCCATTACACCCATCGAAAGGAATTACACAGGTAAGTTGCATATTTGTATTCCAGTACTCTATGCTTTCTCTCTTTCGTCTTCTAGTGGCATTGAGCTGCTCTTCCCTTTTAAATTCCACTTTCTAATGAGTTCTCGTACTTCTTAAAAGCTGTTAGTTCACAGGATGAAGACATGGGACAATTTGATATACAAGATCCCTTAGAAGAGTCCACAACGTCATTAGTATCGTCCTCGACATCAGCATATTCATCCTTCCCTGTAGATGTGGTGGTTTATGTACGAGTTCAGGTGAGGTTTTAACTCAACATTCAGTATAGTAAGTAAATTCAGTCACAGTCTTTGAGACAATCCATGCTTCTAAATTTGCGTTTTAAAAAATATAAAAATATTTCTAAGTGTCCTTTCTGAGATACTAATGTGTAGTATGGTAGATGATAAACGTCTAGTGCCTAAGATGATAAAATAGGACTTATTTCAGCAGAAGTTCTGACACATTTTAATCCCATGGAGACCAAAGAAATGATTTTGAAAAGTCACAAAAGTTCTGAGCATTTTTAATCACTACTTCTTCCTTGTCTCTTTTTGACTTTTTTGAAAATATCTATCATAACTAGTATTTCTATCCCTTGCTTATAGGTACCATTGCAAAACAAAAGTAATAATTGAAGATCTTCTCAGTTTTTATGGAAAATGTAGGAATGTACAGTTATCATTCTACAAGGCATTATTCATACTGCTCAATATTCCATGTGTCTGGACTTTTTATATGTGAAAGAGAGAGAAGTGCTACCACTGAGTGATTCGGACCACTTGAGCTTGATCTGAACATTGCTATTATATTTTTCCACTTTGCTCAAAGATTATTTTTTTTTTTTCTCTTGGTATAAATTTGATTATGTTCCCAAATTGAGCAACGTATTCTAACATATGCTTTCTTTTTTTTTTATGCCTATGAAAATTAACCACAACGATCTGTAGCCTCTCTCAGCTTTTACTTGCAAACTCATTTGGCCAAGAATGTGTTGAGGGGAGCTGAGGCTTTCAGCATCAGCTCAAGTGATTCTGCATACTTCTCGCATGAGATGAGCTATGAATTGACTAGGGGAGGAGGAAGACAGGGGGGTGGTGTACACATCCTCTGCTGCATCCAGGCTTCCTGTGTCCAAGTTCTCCAAAAACTAGTCCATATAATAACCCTGGTGTTGGAGGGCTTGAAACTAATCCATCTATATCAACTTGTATACAGTTATCTCACTAATTCTAAAATGCATCGGGAAAGGATGTAATTTGCTTAGATTTAAAGAATAAATACTTAGAACTTTATAAGCCAAATTCAGGATATGTTTAGTGTTTCATATTTGTTCACCGAATGCTTTATTTTCTTGCTGTCTTTCAGCCCTCTCAAATCAAGTTCAGTTGCTTGCCCGTATCAAGAGTTGAATGTATGCTGAAGTTGCCTTCCTTGGATCTTGTTTTCTCTTCAAACCGAGGAGAACTGGAAACATTAGGCACAACATACCCATCAGAAAGTTTGTCAATCGGTGGCAATACTTCACAGAGTGGCTCAAAGAATTCAGTTAGTAAATCTGGAGCACCAGGTAATATGTATATGAATATCTATACTCTATACAGCTTGTAGCATAAATAAATACAATGTTCTGTTGTCTAAAATTAGAGCAGAAGATCAGCTTTTACAAACCTTAGACATTTATGTATTAGTGAGTTCAGTAGGATTTCTTCATGTTGTATCAGTTTCCTGTAAAAGCTTGCACAGATACAGTGTATTGAAGTTTCTCTTGCACTGGTTAAGAGACTTCAGTTATCTCTTAGAAAAGGCTGGCATCAATACATAGAATATTTAAGCTACGTTGCTGCTACAGTGGCATAATTTGATATGCATTTGGTCTGTTTAATACTGCTGTTAACAGTATTATTTCACATTTGAAAATGCTTTCATGCTAGAACTAACTTTTGCCAAAAAAAAATTGTGACTTCAGGTTCATCACCTGGACTAGGCAGCCCTCTTGGCAGAACACGGCACAGCAGCAGTCAGTCAGACTTGACTACTTCTAGTAGCAGCTCTTCCGGCCTGAGCTTTACCGCCTGCATGTCCGACTTTTCCCTTTACGTGTTCCATCCATATGGAGCTGGAAAACAGAAGTCTGCTGTTACCGTTCTAACCCCTGGATCAGGAGCCTTAGGTAGAACACGGGGTTTTTGGCTTTAATGAACATTGTTCAAGTTTGGCATGGTTTTCTGAACTGAAGATTTGAAAAGGTCACAGAAGAATAAACTTTTTCCTTTCTGTTTCTAGGTAATGTGGATGAGGAACCAACTTCGGTCACTGGCCGGAAGGATTCTTTGAGCATTAACCTTGAGTTTGTGAAAGTCAGCCTGTCACGAATAAGGCGTTCAGGAGGTTCCTCATTTTTTGAGAGTCAGTCTGCGAGCAAAGCTACCAGCAAGATAGATACTACATTGATAAACATATCTGGTAAATGCTTGCTTCATTTTAATCCCATCTATTCAGCTAATTAGAGAAGTGCTGTTCCAGTGATAGACTTCACTCTCAGCAGCTTTTATAGATATTCCATGAGAGCCATCTACTTGTAGTGTGTAGTAAAATTTTTGCTCTTTTTGAGTGAAGTACGGATCAATACATTAATTTTCAATGGTACTTGGAATACCTGTTTGCGGATGTACCTTTTTAGCCTCCTGATTCATGTCATGTAACTAAACGGGCTTGCTCAAACACATCACTGGCATCAGTCCATGTGACTTAATGTGACCCTTGAATATTTTGAGATGGTAGTGGCTGTGGTTAGGATGGAGTTAACTTTCTTCATAGCAGCCCATATGGTGCTGTGCTTTGAATTTGTGGCTGAAACAGTATTGATAACACACCAGTGTTTTGGCTGTTGCTGAATAGCGGTTGCACAGCCTCAAGTCCTCCTCTCTTTCCCACTCTGCCCAGGGGGGGACACAGCTAGGACAGCTGACCCAAACTGATCAAAGGGATATTCCATAGCATATGATGTTGTGCCCAGTAATAAAAGCTCGGAGAAAGGAGGAGGAAGGGGGATATTGGCGGTTATGGCATTTGTCTTCCCAAGCAGCTGTTAGGTGTGCTGAGGCCCTGCTTTCCAGCAAACAGCTAAACATATGCCTGCCAATGGGAAGCAGTGAATAATTTTTTTTTTTCCTTCACTTGCATGCACAGCTTATGCTTCCCCATTAAACTGTTGCTACTTCAATCCACAAGTCTCCTTGTCTTCCTTCTATTTTCTCCCTTTCCCACAGGAGATTGGAATGCATGAGTAGCTGCGTGGACATTTGGCGGTCAGCCAGGGCCAAACCACAACGGAGATAAAGCCTGAATTGTTTGTCTTTAGTCAGCATTAAGTTACATGTTATTTTAGTTGTATTGCAGATATTTGTCAGGTATTATCAGAAGGAAGTGATTTCAAGTCATTATTTAGTAGTAATCTTAGTATGTCCACTTTATTATATGGTCTTAGCATGCAAAAAGAGGTTGGTTATTTTCCACCAACATTTATTTTTCTTCAGATATAAAATCCCACAGTATACATCAGTTTTGTACCTGAGAGACCAGAGGCTTTGAATAATATTGTCTGTTGAGCAGTATCTATGCCCTTCATTTTTTAGCCCTGTTTCTTGAGAACCCCAAAAGTCTGTATGACTGCAGTGCAGTAACATACGACCTCATAAATGGCAATGAGACAGAACGTGTAACGCTAATCTGTTCTCACTTACATAATTTACTCCTCACTGTCATGCATCATTACAGTTAAAATAGTGGTTTTGAAATTCTCAAACTCTAAATACGCCATTTCACTTCGGTGTGGCCATTGTGAATCTGTTTTATTGCTGGTAATAAAAAAGAGTGATGGTAATCCAAAAAAATGTATGTTTCTTAGAGCAATCAGTTGAAGGGGCTACAAATCACTAAGGGAAAAGTGTACATTGAGGGTTGGGCTTGGGGCTGGGTTTCTTTTCAGCTTGTTTGATGGAGTTCTGCTGTGTTTTCTCAATGTGTTACGCTGCACTAACTTCCTTGCTGAAGTTAGAAAGCAATCATAGTGTCTCTATGGTAGACCTTCAATAAGTCTCGACACACAGGAGTGAGCAACAAGGGAATGAACTTCAGCAGGCCATCCACTGCCCTAGTGTGAACGCTCTCTTATGTCACTGGTCCATCAGAACAGAAAGATGAACAAACTCAAGATTCTCATCGCTGATTCATCTCTTAATACATTTTATAACAGAGATAAACTAGTATAATAATAGAACTTTGTTAAATTTATTCCCAAGGTTGGTTAAGCTTTCAGAATAGAACTTTGTTAAATTTAGTCCCAAAGTTGGTTAAGCTTTCAGTTGGACCGAGTTTGGTAAACACTCACCACCCATTTTCATAGGCCTCTCTTCAGAAACAGGTATTTCGCAGCTCTTCCATTAACCAAATAGAACAAAATCTTTTACAGACACTCACGCTTTTTTCCTTTTTGATATGAGAACTAGAAATAGTCTAGTTTTCAAGCAATCTCCCCATAGGGGAAAAAAAAGCCCAAACAAAGTGCATTATGTAGCACAATTAAATTTGGTATTAACAGAGATGATAAACGGTGCTCATGAAAAATGACAGCTGAATCTCCTAGATCACAAGCTGCCTTCTTAGTGTTCTTCATGATTTTTTTTTCTATCTGACACTTGCTGTGTGTTATTATCTTAATTCTGCCTGCACTGCTGCCTGTCTAACTTGATGATGCAGTTCTGCAGTCTGTGCTCGGTTACTAGCTGTCAAATTTCACCACCTTGTAACTGGTGCCTATGAAGCTACAGAGAGAGCTGGACTCCTGAATACTCAAGGAAGCTGGAAGTAAAAGTGGGACTTAAAGAACTGTTATTTATTTTCCCCCACTGCACATGGAATCCTGACTTATGGGCAAACAAGCAGAATAGTTGTGATTAAACTGCCATTAAAGCCCTCAGATGAAGAGTCTGAACACAAGTAGGACCCAATATCAGTGTTATTCTCAGGTTCCATCTTGCCTTTATGAAATGTGTTTGTATCTAATACTGGATTTGGAGAAATGGCAGCACATCAGGAAAACTAGTTTTTTCATTACAGCAGAGACTATACTGCTAGATAAAGAGGTATCGGACTATATTGAACACTATTAATTAAATTTGGTTACCAAAACCTGTTACTACTGAGAGTTTACAGTTGTGTGTATATCCTTTTTCTTTTTCAGCTGTCTGTGATATAGGATCTGCTTCTTTTAAATACGATATGCGCCGACTGAGTGAGATTCTAGCCTTTCCAAGGGCTTGGTACAGGAGAAGCATTGCTAGGCGGCTTTTCCTAGGTGATCAAACAATAAATCTGCCAGGTAAGACATCGCTTCTTACAATGAAAAAACTTTTTGTACAAGGGATCGTAGTAGGAATTTTACAAACATTTATTAACTGTGTATAGATATAACTGTGAGTAGATATAAATGTATTGTAATTTACTCCATGTGCAGCCACTCTCATAAGATTAATAGAAATCCTAGAAAGAAGAAATGGAAAATTTCTGAAGTAGGTAATTGAATTATTTAAAGGCTTATATTACGGAAGACAGTAGAAAACCTTTAGTTATGATAAATGAAGTCTATTTTGACACTCTCCAAAGACTTCTTAGCATATGGGAGGATATTGTTAAAGAAAAATGAAATAGTTTTTCTGCCTTTAATATGTGCTGCTTTTTTTTTCTAGTAGCATCGGGTCCTGGAACACCTGATTCAATTGAAGGGGTAAGCCAGCATCTTTCTCCTGAATCGTCACGGAAAGCATATTGTAGGACATGGGAGCAGCCCTGCCAGTCTGCTTCGTTTACACATATGGCACAGTCACCTAATGTTTTTAGTGAACATAACGCAAGCAGCAGTATGTCACCTGGGACAGCATCTCATAGCTTAAAGTCTCCAGCTGTTACGAGATCCAGGAGCGTGTCTGACTCTTCAGTGCCTCAGAGAGGTTAGTAGACAATGATTTCTTCAGGTTTTTTAAGGTATTTCCATTGGTTCCATGAAAAATGCCATTACTGCTTTGTAGAAAGCAGCCATGAAATACTCTTTTTCCACTGTGCCTGGGAGTGGAGAGTCAGTGGCTTAGATAAAGGAAAATGTCTGAAATGGATGGATCAAAGTCATTTATTAGCATACTTTCTGTAAAATTACAGTTTCTTTTACTAGAGCAGGAGTTGTTTAGCTGGGATTTAGATGAGTTCTCCAGCTTAATTTGATTGCATTGTCATCTTGGCGCTCTATTCTCATCCAAGCAATTACACACTTTGCAGAAGGTCAGTATCACAGCTCACAGGTGAGGTCAGTTATTGCATTTCATCTGAGACTTTGGACTTGTACTAAGAGGTCTAAATAAGGGTATTTTCTGTCTAAGAAATAAAGTAACTTTTCATTTCTTATACTACAAATGTTATGGTATTGTATCTTATAGCAGTGTAGCACTGTCTGTGTGGAATATTTATAGCACTAGATATAGATAGGAGATTTAAAAGTATGATGCTTATTTTAATCTAGGAAAAATACCCATGAGAACAGAAAGGACAGGTATTTTGTCTATGTAGAATGCAAGCAAGATGTTATACAGGAACAATTTTTAGGAGAAGACACAGTTGGAGAAGGATTTATGGCTGGTAAAGTGGCCTGTGAATAGGAAAAGCAATTTTGCACAGGCTTATAAGAGTATTGCCAGGATGTTTGTGAAACGAGCAAGTAAAAACCCTAATCCTTGAAATTCTGAATTGGTGCTTTTGCAAATAACTGCTACCTGAATGTTCAAATACTAATAACTTGTTTTCTGAATACACTGTTGTTTTTAAACAATTAAATAATTTTAAATATGCTCTTGCATGAGTGACTGCAAATTCAAAATTGTTTCTATTAAAGATATTAGTAAAAATGACTGTGTAAAATAAGTCAATTTCTGTGATGATTAAAGCAATGCATATTGCAAATCCTCTAGTTCCCACTTACGCTTACTTGTAGTTTTATGACACTCCTTATATATGGTGTTAGTCTGTCCTTCTGTAATACGTACAATGTATATACTCTGCCAGTTTTTCCTAGCATGTGGAATAATTTAAATTTTTTTCTTTTTTGTTCAGATACTCTCTCAAAAACATCAACTCCATTTAATAAGTCAAATAAAGCTGGAAGCCAGCAAGGAACACCATGGGAAACACTGGTTGTATTTGCTATGAACCTAAAACAATTAAACGTTCAAATGAATATGAGCAATGTAATGGGCAATACTACGTAAGTATAAAACAAGACCAAGCATGTTTTAACAGACGGTGTTATTTTGGGGGCAAAAAACCATTTTCCCCACAGACGGGTAACAGCCTCTTGTCATCTAGTTTTTTAAATCCTAACTTTTTCAGTTTTGAACTGTGAAGCCCCTCATGAATACTGATAGATGCTTAATTCTGAAGTCACATATGCCTAAACCACATTATTTGCTGCTTTTACAGTAAATAATTTTCAGTTTCTCTTTTGACAGCCTGGAAAATTGTTGTCTATTTTCACCTCTGTTCTAGGTGGACTACCAGTGGTTTGAAAAGCCAGGGTCGTCTATCTGTGGGTAGTAGCAGAGATCGGGAAATTAGCATGTCTGTTGGTTTGGGAAGATCACAGTTGGACTCCAGAGGGGGAGTTGTTGGAGGTACCATAGATGTTAATACCCTGGAGATGGTGGGTAAGTTGGAAAGCTGGCTGGTATTAGTATATGCTCCAGACAATAAATGTGAAAAAGTGAAGAATATACACAGTACCTCGTTTTGTGAACCTGCTAGTGTAGAAAAACTTTGGATTCGTACTTGTGCATTCTGACTATGAAACACACTTTGAATTGAAGGCCTTCTGATCAGGGGCTGATTCAGTCTCAGCGTTGCTCTAAAATTACACTACCTAGTTGTGCAACCCTCCAGCCCCCTTCAGCTGTCTGGACCGATGGTAACTGAAAGGTTTGATAGCATTTCAGCTCCTCCCAGATTTTCAAAAGTGTTTACAGTTTGGGAAATGCAAAACTGGCTTTGGAAAGAGGCTGGGTGTTCTGGTGCTACACCAGAGTCATGACCTCCCCATGCATCTGGAAAAAAACAGGTGGATGGCATAAGGGCCTGTCAGCCTGACCTCCATACGAGGAAGATCATGGAGCGGTTCGTCTTGAGGGTGCTCACAGGGCATATGAAGGACAACCAAGGCATCAGGCCCAGCCAGCATGGGTTCATGAAAGGCAGGTCCTGCTTGACCAACCTGATCCCCTTCTATGACCAGGTGACCCGCCTGGTGGATGAGGGAAAGACTGTGGACGTTGTCTACCTGGACTTTAGTAAAGCCTTTGACAGCGTCTCCCCCAGCATTCTCCTGGAGAAACTGGTGGCTCGTGGCTTAGACACGTTTACTCTTCGCTGGGTAAAGAACTGGCTGGATGGCCGAGCCCAGAGAGTTGTGGTGAACGGCGTCGGCTAGCAAACAGTCACAAGCGGTGTTCCCCAGGGCTTGGTTCTGGGACCAGTCTTATTCAGTATCTTTATCGATGATCTGGACGAGGAGATCGAGTGCTCTGTCAGCAAGTTTGCAGATGACACCAAG
>NW_010554216.1:0-7871 GCF_000687285.1 Phaethon lepturus | reverse complement strand
ATTCTGTGATTCTGTGATTCTGTGAAATTAAAATAAAAAATAAGGTGTTCATTTTAGTGGTAACAAACCATTGGAAAACAGTACCAAGGGGAATGGAGGTTTTCTTCGAGGCTGATGTCTTCAACTCAAACTTTCAGGATTTTTGGAGGATACTTGAAGTTAATGATTTGGAAAACAAGAAGATGCCCATAGGGTCACCTAACTTGACTTTGTGCATTGTATGGAGTGCCTTGCATTAATCCCTCTTTGGAATGGATCATAGTTTTACTTACAAAAAAAGTAATTCAATTTTAAAAAATCTATCTTACACACATTTCTAATGATGTAGTGTAACTTTGGTAAATTGTTCTAATGGGTACTCTCCATCACAACTAATTCCCAAAATTGTGCTGTTATATTGCAACTGTTTGGATTTATATATATGTGGGCAGGATAGGGTGGTGGAGCTGCTATTGAGATAAATTGCCATCAAACATTTAGATTTGTTACATAGCACTAAATGCCTGATTTTAGTAGATAAATCATATCACCCAAACTATGCAAAAGTTGCTTATTTAGAAAAATTCTGACAAGTTTGTTCCTATCAATAAACCAAAGACATACTTTTTTGTAAGGGCAGAGAATACTATTTAAGCACCAAGCCATAAAAATCCTAGAGGAAAAAAAAAATAATTAAAAGTGCTTTTGTAATTGGGAAAAAAAAAAAAGGAAAAAATTTTATCAGCTTCTAGTAATTATCCTAAGATGAATGTCTTCTAGACAAGACATTAACAAGGGTGGTAAAAGATCATGTGAAAAGTCCTCATACAGAGGACTTTCCTCCTCCTTCTCCTCATACGGTGGAAATTTTAGGCAACACAGCCTTTCACCAAAGGATCACTATTCTCAATGAGACTGGGAGAGGTGTAGGATGGAAAAGCAGCATACTGAGGAACTGTTTTAAAAGCCACTATGCTGACAAATTTGTCTTTTGTTTTTTAACAAAAGGGAGTTTTTTCTCCCTCTCCTGACACTTACCAGAGGAATGATCATTTGAGTATTACAAGTATGTTTATGTTCAAAATCTGCTAAATGATTCAGATTAATCTCTCTTATGAATGACTGCAGGTTAGGATTTCTACTTGTAGGGAATATTCATGAGTGTGTGTGCTGGTTTTGGCTGGGATAGAGTTAATTTTCTTCATAGTAGCTATTACAGGTCTGTGTTTTGGATTTGTGCTAAACAGTGTTGATAACACAGGGAGGTTTTTGTTACTGCTGGACAGTTGCTTATACAGCATTAAGGTCTTTTTTGCTTCTCACATGACCCCACCAGCAAGTGGTCTGGGAATGCACAAGAAGTTGGGAGGGAACAGAGCTGGGACAGCTGACCTCAAATGACCAAAGGGATATCACATGTCATATGACATCATGCTCAGCATATAAAGCTGGGGGAAGAAGAAGGATGGGGGGATGTTTGGAGTTACACTCCTTTGTCTTCCCAAGTAACCATTATGCGTGACGGAGCCCTGCTTCCCTGGAGATGGCTGAACCCCTGCCTGCCCATGGGGAGTGGTGAATGAATTCCTTGTTTTGCTCTGCTTGTGTGCGTGGCTTTTGCTTTGCCTGTTAACCTGCCTTTATCTCAACCCATGAGTCTCCTCACTTTTATGCTTACGATTCTTTCCTGGATCCCAATGCGGGAGAATGAGTGAGCGGCTGTGTGGTGTTTAGTTGCTGGGTGGAGTGAAACCATGACAGAGTGATTGGAGGAAAAAGTAGTCATGACACTCGTCTTGAGAATTAAATTTCTCCTATTCTGTTTTAAATATAGTTAATGTTTTGAAGTTATTTTAAAAGGAGTTCTTATTCCATTTTAAGTTGTATATGATGTGTTCTTTGTCTACTGTAGCCTCTCTCATTTTGAGATTTTTACAGCACTGCCGAAATGCTCTTGAAAGATATGACAACAGTAATTTACAATTTTCATTCCAAACCTTTTCAGCGACTTTATCAATGATTGATTTCAACTATGGGAAAGTGTCACATTTAGCACACCAAAAACATGCACTGTTTTCTTTCCTACTATCAGAGGACACACAAAGCAATCATCCTTTTTTGTTCCTAAGCTATCACTAATTTCAGTGCTCTGATCAAATTTGCCTTGTCTGTAAGAGAGGTTTTGATACAAACTCTTTGCCTGTGGGCTGTAACTTTTTCTGCACTAGAAAATGTACTGCTATGATACTTAGATATTGTAAGGCTGTTTGAGTACCTGCAGCATGTGAATTGAAGCTTGTGCCATTCAGGTTGATGTCCCAAAATGTAAGCAGTTCTTTTCCCCCTATACATCATAGATAAAGGTTTGAGAAACCAACATCCTGTTCTCTCGTGTGATTTGGTGGTTTGTAGCAGACACCATCTAATATCTACTATCTTATACTTCATATGTTTGACTATACAAATATTCAAGATGATTGCTTCTGAGCTATCAGTGATTTGGAAACAGATAATGCCACATTTGACACAGAATGACTCTCCCAATCAGTTCTTTTTGAAGAGTTCATACCTCTTGATTTTTAACATCAAGTCATACAGATCAGGTCTCCAAGTTCTCATACTACACAATAGATCATATCTATGCTCCGAAGTGAGAAATTCCAATGCATCTTATCTTTTATCCAGGATCATGGTTTCTAATGAATAAGCATTTGAATGTTTTTTTGTAATTTTATGCCCTTTGGTGCCTCTCAACTAACTTTGTTCTCACACCTTGAATCTGTGCTAAGCATATGTTCATTTATTTAACACAAAACAAGTAATGGTTTGATCAAAGACAAGTTACTGGCTTCATTAAAAGGGCAACAGATGAAATGCAATAGTTTCTGATGCATGTGTAACATCTAATGATCTCTTTCTATCATGACCTCTATAAATAACCAGAGTAATAGCCACCCATTTTCTATACAGAAAGTTAAGCCAATTTACCTTTCACTCAGCCCCTCACTGGCTTGAGCAAATTTTGCTTGGTGTGTAAATTAGTTATAGTAGAAGCAGTTTGCTAAAATATGCTGTGGGATTTTTGTGTTGTTTTAACCTTCTAAATTTTACTCTGTGCACTGTGTTGCAGTCCTCACTGAGAACTCCTACTAGCATGGATTGGGTGGACAGAGCTTTTGAGAGTCCCATCTTTCAGGAGGAACATCCTTGTTAAGACAGTGAGAGCAGAAATTCTGTGAGATGAAGACAGAGCTCCAGCCAGTCGTCTGACCATGTGGATGAAGGATCTGGAAATCACAGGATAGGGATGAGGAGTCTGCTGCCTCTATTGCTGTAAAATCTAAGCGAGGAAAAGTTGCTTTATGACTCTTAGATATAATCTTCCATAGTAACTACTTTATAAAAACTCTTACTCAGAAAGTAACAAATATATAAATTATAGAATGAATTCCTAGCCCCTAGCAATTTAGACTAATACAGAAAGTTAAACTGTAATATTATGATGAAATAAACCACTGGCAATACAGTCTCCCAATCCACTAACTCTCACTGACATTTTTCTGAAAACCTCCATGATTTGTTTCAGAATCCTAACAGATAGGGGAGATTAGTGCATTTCATCTTAGTGGTTATTTACTGTGAACACTAAGTGGTATTAATATATATCATCAATTCAAAAGTTCAATCTTTTGAGCAAACAGGCTACTTTGAACTTCAGCATTTTTCTGTGTTGACAGCATTGACCTTTATCAAACAAAGCAACTTCATTAAAATTAAAATTAAATATTTGGGATGCTAAAAACACAGCAAAGAGAGCCTGAATTACTGAGGACAAAGAACTTTTGATTTTAGGTCTTTGTTGGTATTGATCATTTTGTGTTGTTGATAAATTAAATGTAAGGTCTGAGCTAGTAGAGATACCCACACGCTGGAGCAGGGAAGGCACATGGCTGTTCCCAGCACTGGTGAACCACCATTGGGTCAGGTAAGGGAGCCAACAACCGGTGGCAAGGTCTACATCCTGTCCTTCACAGCAGCAGTCAGGAACCCGTGCGGCATCGCGTTGCCTGGATCTTTCCATGTAAACACAAACACAGTAAAATGACGTGTGTCACTCGACAACCTGTCTCTGTTGCTGTGCTTGCCCACTGTCAAGGTTGGCCTAGGGGTCATCCTCCCTCCATACCTGCAGCCCTGTGCATGCTGCACACCATACCTCCTAGCTCAAGTGTGGAGCCCAGACATACAAAACCTGTGGCTTTTCATGATCTCTTATGATACGCTCTGTCACTCGCCCCCTGTCCTACTTGTCTACTCCACACACGGACCATCGAGTCTCCAGTGAGGGCCTGAGGGGAAGAGGGGCAGAAGCTAACAAGCAATGTTCAGATTCATCTCCAGAAACTGCCCACTGGAATGGTCAGAGTCACAACCCAGAGTATCTCAGTGATTCAAGAATAGAACAGATTAACTGCTGAAGTATTGCCTACTGAGGTCATGACTGCCATGCTTTGGTCGTTCTGAGTATATCTGAGAGTATGATGTCTGGAGTCACCTTGAAATTATCCACACGCACGTACGGACGCAATGGTGACCACTGCAGGGCACTGAACCAGAGATCTGCAATGATAAACTCTGTGTGTGTATGTGTGTGCGTGCGTGCAGGTGGGAGGATTATTTCAGGGAGCAAAATGTCATTTCCACAGACCTTTCCCAAAGCCAGAGTGAGTTCTGCAGGAACAGAAATATGTGTTTGGAAATAAATCATTCAGTGAGTTTCACCCAGGAAACATGTGAGTTCCTCTGGTGACAGTTATTTGTTAGTGCTTTCTCTCTTTGCCTGCAGAGCTCCAGGCCTTGAGAGTATCAGAAAGAGGACTGAAATTATTTGCAAGCACTTAGTACCAGAGGAGCTAAGAAGTTAGAAAGGGCATAAAAGGTGAAAGGTATGCAGTAGATTGCTATTTGCAAGCATTTTAACACACTGTCTACAAAATGACTCATGTGAGTGCAACATAACCTGAAAATATTCTTGCTCAGGTCCAAAACTGTAGATAATTTTAACAACCATGCAGTGTTATATGTTGACCAAATATTCCCAGAGGGCCAGAGTTCAAGCATTAATCTAAGGTCTAAGTGAACCAGGGACTTTTTTTTTTTGTACATGGAAGACATTTAGGACACTTTCTGGACTTCAGGAACATGGACTCTCTAGATGTAGTCAGAAGTCATTAAGACTGATTGCACACAAAGTGCTCTTTGGATTATACCCTGAGGCAGAACTACTCAGAAGGCAAGGAAGCTAAACACAGGTCATGTTCTTTGGATCTTAAAGTTAAGCAAAGTATCCTTAGAACATCATTATGTGCCCACAGAAATAAAGAAAACAAAAATGCAGATTACTAGTCTTTAGCATCCTTCAAGTCTGTGCTACAATGGGTTGTTTTTCTATAAGCAGAAGTGGCAACTGAAGTAATGAATTAAAAAAAAAAGCTCAAAACTATATATAAATGGGAATCCTTATGTCAATCCTTTCTCCTGCTTAGCAAGCACCTTTGCTCTCTGATCCACCAGTCCTACATGACTACTTTAAATGCTGAAGACATTATAGAGAACAACCTGTGGATTTTATGCCCACACGAGCACGTATCTGATTGGATTCTCAGGGTTTGAATTTATTGGTTGCACCTGTACCAGGAGATTAAATGTATCAAGGTCTGGCTTCTGGACTTAAGCCTGGGATCAAATCATCTGCATCTGCCCTTCCAAGATGAAATGACCCTGTCCAAACTGACTGTTTTGAAGTTTCCGGGGTCTAACTCCTAAATTGCACTGGGGAACTGTTTGCTGCCGTGTAAAAACAAGCCAGGCATGTCAAACAATTTAATAGGATAGATGATTGCTTGGTAGTGCTCGCTCTCTGATGTTGAATATAGGGGTAAAGGTGTGCCTTCAAGTCAGATAGCAGTCAAGGCTCTGTTGTCTTGTCTTGTCTGCTTGAAGGAGATATGGAGCTTTGGCTGAGGCTAGACCATCATGGACATGGAAGAGGACATCGTGAGGCCTACGTTTCTGCTGTATGGATGTTCATTTTAGACTATGCAGCCTGGTACTAATGTATTAGTGGACTTGAGTATCAATGTCTGGCTCTTTCTGTTGTACTTAAATATTTGCCTCAGAAAAAAATTATAATTCATTTATACCTGATGCTTATCATCATTTGTCTTTTTTTAGTTTTGCCATAATGTCTCACATCAGGGCTCCCCTTCTTGAATATATGAAGAGGTATCTAGCAGGTCAGGGTGCAGCTTCCTTTCAGGTTACTCAAGAAAATCTGGCTGCTGGATGGAGAAACAAATGCATACTTAGACCTCCTCTCCTTTTTTGTCTGAACATTGATCAGTACTTTTTTGTTTCTTTAAATAAGTATATCAAGCTTCAAAACTTCTGCAATTTCTAAACTCAAGACTAATAGGTAATGAATGGTTTCCCCCACAAATTTTAGTTGTGCTAAGGGCTGAAGCAGAGTACTACCACGAGGAAAACTAAGGAAGTAAATAAAAAAAATTGTTTGAGCAGTGTAAAAAATGGTTTATGAATATGATTATCCTTATCTTTGGGATTAAAATGTCGGATTTTATTTTTCTTAATGTACAAATAACTCTAAGTAGAGGATTTTTTACTGCAATTTTGTATTCACATTCCTCTACTTCTGGGAGAGGAGGAGAAAGATTATTTAAAAAATAATTGACATTTCTGAGCTGGCCAGAAGACCTTAATCAAGAATTTCACTCCTCCCCTCCCCCTAACATCAGAGAGATTAATTTTTAATAGCTAAATATGTCACCACTGTTAAACATTCAGTTCTGCCTTCCAGTACTGATTTACATACAAATGATACAGAAAGCACTATGTCAGAAAATGCTCTGACAGAATAAAGATGTCTGAGTAAAAGAACCTCTTTAATTTTAAAAATGTATATCATATCAACTGTATATGCAGACTGACAAAAGCATAGAGCACAAAAAGCATAAATGTTAGGTGTCTGTCTTGAAGACATCTACAACTGAAGTAGTGATCTGAGAAGAACTTGCAGGACTGTTACTGTGTGTCATCTAGGTTTTTTTTTTGTTTTGTTTTGGGCTGGATTTTTTTGACGCTAGAATATAACAAACAGAATAGCACCATAAAAATGCTTGGTTTTTTATGCTTGCTATAAAGGAACCTAGATCACTAACCGAAATTGAGGTGTCTATCAGATGACTGTGTGCCTGTCACTGAATCCTGGAACAAAATCCATTTTGTTTCTTTCCAACATTATTCACATTTGTCTCTGTTTTCAAGTCGTAGAATATATTTCCTGTGAAAGCAACAGATGATATTAATTTTATCTCTCAATGTTTTATATAACCATTAAGGAGTGGTCCTAGTTCATTTAGTAGCATGGAAACTACAAAAAAAAAGTATTAGTAAATTGGGAAGACTCAAAATAGAACCCCCCACTTTTCACTTTTCTTATTCACTTTTTACTTTATAACTGTAATACTCCTTTAACACAGTTAGTGAAATATGAGCACAAGTAAGTACTTTCCTCTGAATTTATTAGAATAGCATTGCTTATTGCAAAAATACTATCCCCTAACACAACGAGTGTTATTTCATAAAAGAAAGAAGTCCTCAAACCTCTGCATTTACTCCAGCATTTTGGTTCTGAGCATTAGTCTGGTTTGGAAGGGAAAGCACAAAACTGTCCATTCCCTGTTCATTGGTGGGATTCACACACCAGCTGCTGCACACTCAACTCACATGTGTGGTGGGGACATTCCTACCAGGAGACCACATTAATACCTAGTCTGAAATTAAAATAAAATAAAATGAAATAAAATGAAATA
>NW_010554215.1:5943-11948 GCF_000687285.1 Phaethon lepturus | reverse complement strand
CAGCCAGTAGGGAGCAGGGCAGTTCGAGGTACGTGTTGGTTTTTAATAAAGACGTTGAAGAATTGAAAGAAATTCTTTTAAAACATGTCTGGTGTTTAAAAATAGATTATGAATGAACCCATTTATCCCTCCGGAATAGGCGCGTTTTGGGGATTCTGGGACTGAAAGGGAGGTTATGTGCATCTACGTGTTTACACAGCATCGCTTTGGGGTTAGGCGTTAGTTTGCTGGGAGAGAAATAACGCTACCCTATACCGACATCTCCTTCTTGAGGCTCTTCAGAGTCTGGGTCCTCAGAGCGGGGTTACTCAGGAGTTTCTGTAGCTGGTGTGTGGGTGTGTTAGAGCTTGAGAACTGGTTATGACTGTGCTGCTTTGACCTTGTGGTTCAGATTTAACTTTCAAGTTGAATTTCCCATAGTTCCTGGCTGCTGCTAGACCTCCTTGTGCGTGTTTTGACAGATTTGAAAACCACATTGAGAATGAACTTTAAATTAACTGAGATTTATTTTCTTCTCTTTTTAACCAAATAAGCGTTTGGGATTGGTGTTGGTTAACAAAATATTTAGCAGTTGCGTTGAGCAGTTTTACAATTTGGATGCTGAAATTTAGACACCAGGGAACTTACAGAGGGCAAGCATTTGGCTACTGTGATTGTTTAAAAATGAAGATAAGAGTGTCTTTCCAGAAGGGACATAACATTCATAGCCATATTTATCCAGTTATGGGAACTAAAACCCTCCATAAAGAAAGATAATACTGTTGAGGCTGTTCTCAAATACAGATTGTTAGTAATACTGTGTTTTATGTCTTCCACTCTTTAGGAAAAATGTTTTCTAATAGATTTGATCTTGTTATTTAAGTAGAACTGTTTAAAGAACAGTTGCATTACTACCGTTCTTCTAAAACAGATATTTTTACCTTCCATTACATTAAATGAAAAGAAAAACGAGTTTTAATGAAGTTTCATCATACTTTTTTTCTGTATCTCATTTACTCTGTTCTTACTACAGCAAGGTAATTTCATGCAGATTTGTGACACAATTTTTCATCATTATTCCTTTCAGCCCTTTGAATTTGAAAATTACCAGATCCTGTAATGCCCCTGGAGAAATCTGTCAAAGAGCTAATTTGTTTGCAGAAGATACAATGGGGACATTTTGAAGGATGGTTGTCTTTTTTGCACTTTCCAAATTAAAATGCTTATCACAACCCCCTCTTCTAGAAGAAAAACTTTGAAAACTGACTTTAATGGAATCCAACTTGAGTGAGCCATGGCAAGTCAATCACAAATAAATTGTTGAGGCAACTAGTCTAATATAGGTTATAAAATCCCACCACAATTGTGCTTTGTTTTTACTGAAATGCATGAAAATATTTCATGGAGTATCTTTCATGACATAGTTTTATCGTATTATGTACAAGATGAAAACCTCTTTGCCTTGTCTTCTAGAAAGGGCCAGATCTATAGTCTTTAAGCTGTTCTCTTATTCTCTGGCCAGACACCAGCTTTTGAGGTGCCCTAATTACTGGAGGGGGAGTGAACGGTTCTGTGTTTCTCACCTCTGCAGCCCAGGAGGTGGCAGAGACCCTGTAAAGCACTTGATCTACAGTGCAAAAGAGATTTAGGAGCCTTTGGGTGTTGACTCACAAGCGCCGCAGGTTAAATGTGGGCTCGAGGCGTTGGGACCTCAGTCGTTCACCCCAGCCTTTCACAAGCTGCTGCTGAATTACACGTAAAGCAGCTCCAGAGTTTCCAGCCCAGCGCGTTACTGGGACTTGAAACTGGTGGGTTTTGTTACTGTAGCAGAGGAGGCTTAAACTCCGGCGGCGGTGGAGCTGCTCCTGACCTTGCGCAGCCACCGCGCTGCCGGAAGGCCCCTCCGCAGACCCCGGAGGTACTAATCCGTTCGCATGCCTGAACCGAGTTCGTCGGGTTTGTGAAGCAACACCTGAAGTCCGGCTGCGATCGAGGGACAGGGCGTGGTCCGACAGGAGGATGATCTGATGGAGGTACCTCCTTGCTGTTTGAGCAGCCATACTCCTTCTTCCTCCCCAGTCCCTCTTCCCTGTCTTGCCCCAGATGATGCAGCCCCACCTCACACCATGTCTGGTCCTCACCTTGCCTAAGCCAGTTAAAGTCACTGACGCTTCAGGAAACAGCAAACTTTTTTTGTTTTTTTTGCTGGGCCAGTTCCCGTTTGACTCCTGCGACACCCAGGTGAGGCCCGGAGCCAGGACAAGGCAAGCATCTGCAGCAGGGCAGGAGGGGAAATGAAAAAACCTTTTCCCTGCCGGGGGCAGTGAGCTGGTAGACCCTGTCTGCTCGCGAAAGCTCCCCATCAGGCTGCCCTGAGTAGCACAGGAGGACCGAAGCTTGGCCTGAGAAGGATTTCACAGATTTCCTAGAAGTAGGAACAAGATTGTTAGTCTCGCAGAGGTGAGCAGGCGAACCTCGGGTGTCCCAGCCTGACAAAAGCTTTGAGGGGTCTGATGGCCTGGGTGCTGTGCTCCTGCCTCCTCCCCGGGCACCTGCAGCTTCCCCTCAGCTGCTTCCGGCACTGGGCGAGCTCGTCCCAGGAGCCAACCCCGTAAGAAGCTGTTCAGCTGCTGTGGCAAGGTCACTCTCTGCTGATTCAGCAAGACGTGTCGGCTCCTGGGATTCGGACAGTGGAAGCGGTGGGTGCAGGGGAGCAGGCGGGACCTTGTGACCGGGACTGGGCAGGGAGCCGGGCGACGCCTCTGTTGGTGGCAGCACATGGCCGGGTTGGTTCAGGCGTCTCCATCTTGTGAGCTCCCTCTCTCTTCACAGCGGTGGCTATGACTTCCCGTCCGGATGCTGAGCGTCGGAGGGTGACTGGGAAAAGATGCCGGCGCGCTGCCCGCGGCAGCGGTGCCCTCGGGTCCCGCGGGGCGGAAGGCAGCTACGAGCCACGTGGGCGACGCCAGGAGGGCTGGGTCATCCTAACATTTTCCGACCGGCATCTCCGCTGAAGCAGCTGAGATCCTCCCCACCCCCCCACCCCGCTTTTTTTGTACTGAGGAGCCAAAGGTACTGCTTTTAATACAGGTTTCTTCCTGCGGCCCTGCTGAGGGCGCAGAGCTGTGTTGGAGCAGCTACCTGAAATGGTGTAGGGGTAACACTCACAGGGAGAATCCGGAAAAATGCTGGCATGCTAATAAGCTATTCTTGCAGCAAAATCCAAGTTTGGCAGAGAGAGTCTTTTGCAGCAATGGATGGCTTTAAAATGTCACATCGTGAATTCCTGGCTTGCTCGCAGGCAAGGGCCCCTGCTCAAGAGCAGCAAATCATTCAAATGGTGTTTTCGGGATAGTTCCCATTGCTGAGTAGTAACTTGATTACACTACCTGCGTTGTAATGGGAGCAAGTGTCTGCTAGACAGTAAATATTTGGAACTGTCTCTTCTAAAGAGGTTACCAGCTGAGATGTCAGAGTGTCTTATTGTCTGAGCGCCTGACAAATAACAGCTGGGACAGACTTACATCTGCTGTTTAAACAACTGCGCTCTGGTGAGGGAGCTGAGTCAGCCTGAAAACACCACATTGGCGGTGGTAAAAGTAAGCTTGATCAAGTACCACACGGAAGTCACTAGCCTGTGTCTCTAAGAGCCCCAGTTAAAGTTTGAGGCATCTGGTCTGAACGATGAGGCTGCAAGGTTCTCCCGGTTGAACAGGGTCTGATTCCCCTTAAAGTACTCCGTTCCGACTGGGAAGGAAGGGACTGATGTAGTTTGGTGGTAAGGTCTGCAGGTCGGCCTATGCCTGTGGGGTGGCTGGGGAGAAAGCGTACAAATGCTTGATTGAAAAAATGCACAATGGAAATTGGTGTCATGGATCCACCGAAAGCGTGAAATACCCCCTAATCGTATAGGAGATAAGAGAGGTGGTAGAGGGAGTGTCCGGCGCTTTGAAAGCCAAGGCAATTACCTTGTGTTTGATGTGACGGAGGCTAAAGAGATGCAAAGAAGAGTGTTGGGTCTTTGAAAGTCCTTCTGGTTGGAAAGGCAAGCTGTGGTTGTAGTTACTGAAATGCCATAACTTGCTTTTCTGCTCAGTCCTTGTTCCAGCTGATCCTTAGCGTCTGGATGAGTTGTACCTGTGTGAGCGTGTGGGGTTAAGATGGTGTCCTAGGACTGCTGTGCAGAACGAGCTGAAAGATGTGAGACCTGGGAAGGAGCTCGGGTTGGATCAGGCTTAGGGTGCGGACCCGAATGACGGGTTGGGAGTAATGCTTCTTTCACAGGTTGCAAAAAGTGATTGCAGAGATGATTTGGGAGCAAAAACCGTTGGTTTTGGTTTAGTCCTGTGGATTTTGAGGGTAATCGTCCATAAGAAGGTGCCACAACGAAGTCAGGCTGATCTGAGGGAATAAAAAGTAAGGAGAAGGCTCTTGACTTTGCAAGAGATGTTACCCAGAAATAAGGTACTGAAATTAAGTATGCCGTTACGTGCCGTACAGAGTTAAGGGCCTTATGTTTTCTCCACCAGGAATTTGCAATGTCCCACGAGCTGCTAATGCAGAACAAGACGGACTGCTGTGAACAAAGAGTTGGAATGACCTAAATTCAGTTGTGTTTTGGTTTTTTTTCCCCCCAAATATTGGTGTTTGAAGATCTTCTTAATGAATCACCGTGTGTTAAGAGCAGACCCCCTGAGCAGACCAACAGTGCTGCAAGCTTTCCCGAAGGTTCAAAATCAAACTTCAGGAAAAATATTAGAGACCATGATGTTAGTTTGCTCAGTTGTTCAGACAGCTGGATCTGGCTATTTTAGTAATCTAACGTAGAATCAGTGTAGCAGGATTAACAGAATGAGGCAAAATTAACTCTGGTGCGTTTGGGCCTGGTGTGAGGAATCCCTGGAATGATTTGGGGCTGGTACAAGGAATGTTGGGAATGGTGGTGATTGCTGGTGGGGGAAGAAGCTGGGTGCTGCTAGCCCCTCCAGAACAGAGCGTGAACGCAGCGTGCGCTAACGTACAGCGAGAGACCGGGGGTCTGCTGTTCATCTGTGTCTCATGTAATTCTTTGCATTCGTTTTCTTTACACGCTTTTAACTTTGTGTGCGCGTGTAGTGGGCTCCAGCAGTTGGACCTAACGCTATCTGCACAACGGGGCAGAAGCTGCTGGTGGCCGGAGTGATGTGGGCAGCGAGCCCGGCGTGTTTCAATCTCCTTAGCTGCCTGTCCGCCCCTTGCGTCCGCCTTTGTGGGGGATATGAGGGGAATCTTTTAAAAACACGTGCGTGATGTGTAGTAGTGGCGTGACAGAAACTGAAGTGTTGCTTCGCTGGTGGCCCTTTGTTTTGGGAGCGCAGAAGCTGGATAACCAGTTCCCTTCGGTTTCTCCTGCATTTATGAGGCAACACATTCATAAATTAATTAATAGGCGAAGGAGGGTGATGAGTGTGTGCCGCAGAGACCTGATAAATGTTGATAAACCTGCCAACCGTAATGTCTCATTACCTGTAGATGAATACACAGAGCTGAATAACGAGATTCCTAATACCGTTAATTTTGTCTTTAAGGTTTTCGCCCATCTCTCTAAACTTGGACTTTATATACCCTAAGCTTTACAACTGTTCTCAATGGAATTAAGAACACAGGTCGCTAAATTAGACATAATTGGACTAAACTGCAGTTTAGATCCCTTCAGAGAAATGAAGCAGTTAATGTGAGTGAAAGTTGAAATTAGTTTCTTTTGAGGACTAATGCAGTGGGACAGACTGCACTGACCCTCATAACGAGCCTGAGCAACTTCTCTCAGAACAGCAAACTTTGGTGCTTTTTTTTTTTTAAAAAACCTAATGATGCTGTTATGTCTCCCTTCACATTACAGCCCCCCCCAAAGATGCATATTTTCCTTCTCATTTGCACGTATTTTAATTCGTGAAAAATACTTTTGTTTTATTACTTTTGATTATTTAATGTGAAACACTTGATTTGAAAAATCTAAATTTGCCCTCCTGTGGCCAAGAATCACATCA
>NW_010554215.1:0-5912 GCF_000687285.1 Phaethon lepturus | reverse complement strand
TTTCCCAAGAGGCTAGGGCAAAAAGCTCCCTGGGCCCTGGCAGGGTAGGGCTATACTGCAGGTCTGGTCGAATTTGAAAATACTGAGGTTTTTCATGTATTTATGTTTTTACTCAGTTGTAACTGATGGATCCTGCTTTCAAAACTGAATTTATGTACAAGAGTGAACAAAGATTATAATTATACTAGTTGGTAGTAAAAACTGCTTATAGTCTTACATTAAGTCACATTTTTTCCTTCCAGTAAGAAGAACAGAATTAAATGTATCACAGCATTTTGCAGGTGCAAAGGGTTATCTGCTAGATCCAGTGACTTCTGAATTTTGGTCATAAACCTTCAGGATGATGTATAGTCACTGTTTTCCTGAGTGCATCACGACTGTAGAATAAATTCAGAGCTGGGGGGGGGATATTGGGTGTTACCATAGTTAATATTTTGTCATAACAGTCAGAGCTCAATTTAAAAAGGAGACAAACTGTACTTCATTGAGGTACCCGATCGCTTTGTACCCTGGATCCTTGCAGAGCCCTCAGGTCCGTATTAAGCACTTGGGCAAATGGCAGACTTTATGCATATGACTTTAGCTTTAAAATGGTTTGCTGACTGGGGGAGGTTGGGAAAGAAAGGCAAGGAAATTTTTGAATACAATGAGGAGTGCTAAGATACTTAGTGCTGTTGCCCTTCTTGCGACTTCAAAGAATTTTTGGCGCCAATTCTGAGGGCGTCGTCTTGAAGTATCCATCCATGGATTTATCTTCAGATAGCCAAGTGCCCTTCGAGCCAGTAAAGTTAAGGTTGCTCTTGCGTTTGCAGGAGTAGCAGTTGTCTTACAAGAACGAATGAGTAAAATTTATTATTAAAAAAAGTAACAAAATTGTCCCTTTAATAAATTTGTATGGAAGAATCTCAAAGCCCTTTAAGAAGTAGGTTGTTATTTTCTGCGCCCTTCATCGGTTACTACCGTTCGGTTGATGCTGTGTGCAGCTGCAGAAGAGCTTCCCAGAGCTTACGTGCCTTTGTTCGGTGGTGCGGCGTTTTTATTCCTCCTGAGTTCCTGCGTTTTAGATTTACGAGAAGGATGATGTGAGAAGCGGGAATGTAATCCGAGTGTTGAGCCGTTCCGTATTTCTTCTATTTAATATCTGGTCTCAGCATGTGAAAACTCTGGAGCCAAATTATTCCATCTGCGGCGTTGGCAGTCGAGCAGAATGGGGTCCTTTCTCGTGAGGTGGATTATGTGGCTGTGAAAGGCAGCTTTGAGGAGCGCGGCAACGCCAGGTGGAAACAATTTGGCTTAATTAAGGGCTTCTGAACCGAAAATCGGGAGCCCAGGCGCACGCGTCGCCGCCTGTGGGAGCGGGGGTCCGGCGCTCCGCTCGCGTCCTGCCTGGCGCGTGAGGAGGGGTTGGAGGAAGGGAGGAAAGCTGTTTGCCCGGCACTTGGTGGGTTGATTCGAAATTCCATTGCAGCGGGCTAACTGCTAATAAAAATAGAGAAACGGCTCTCCCCGCTCGGAAGCTTGGTTTAGTGGGTTTTGGAAGAGTATCGCCAGGAATGCGGCATCTTGCTGAGCCCGGTTTGGCGCTTCAAGCGTTGGGATGTTGTGTTGCACTGAAAGACGGGAAGTATCTGTGGTTCCTTCGCTTAATTAACAGGGCTTCGGTGGCCGTAATTTGGGAGTACAGCTGAGTAATAAGCCGATGATATGTAATTAAGGTTTGCTGCTCTACCAGAGGAGCTTGAAGCCTGCGCTTCAGGAATAGAGATTTAAGATGTGGTTAATTAGTTGAAATGGCTTCTGTTGGAAGGTAATACAATCGGTTGGAAAGCTAGTTAATTAAACAAATAATTAAAGGGTAGGAAGTGTTTTTTAATGACCACAACACGTTTCATACTTTCAGAAGCATATTTTTATTTTAAATGTATCTTCCTTGTTATATGGCAAGCCAATACAAATTCTGAAAATAATTAAAATGTATCAAACATGGAAGCTGAAAAACATTTTTTTAATACATATTAGCAAATCTAGAAAAAATATTCAAATATTATAGTGCAGGGTTCCAAAGAATTGCAAAGCTTTTTCCTCTTCTGTAAGAATAATCTCTGCCTAATAACTAAGGCCCAAAAATTCTAGTTTTAATCACACTTTTGCTGAATTTCCTCATGGGTTTTTTATACATATAGATATAGATATATATATTCTGCTTTCTGTCCTGAATAGTTCAGTTTCTTTGTAGGTGTATTGTTTATGATGATAAGATAAGCACATCAGCAGAGGAGTGGTACCAAAGGCTGTAATGTAGACAGGATTCCTGCATGTATCAAGAGCAATTGTGCCAGAACTTTTGAAGAATGAAAAATACCTTTTCATCAGCTAGATTCACCTTATCCTGGAGTTTTCTTTCATGCTAGAAACCAACTTCTACACAGTTATAGGCCACTGTCTGTAAGACTTACCTCTTCCATGTATTTCATGTGGGAGAACAGTAAAATAAATAGTAGCAGATTATGTCTTGTTTGGTTGGGTTTTTTTCTCACAGAAGTACTGTGACTTATTAAAGTTAATAATTTTGAAAAGGAACAATACTACACAGAATTGTTTATTTCCCAAAGTGCTTGTGTGTATATATGCAAAATGAGAATGAAAGAACGATATTCTGTTGGAGGGGGGAAACCCCTGGCCTAATACTGATGTCCCTTTTTTTTTTTTTTTTAATTTTTTCCTTCTCTCTTGCTCCTTCCCTACCATCCTTCTTCAACCGATACTTGGCCGTGTAGGTTTTAGATGCAAGTTTACCAGTACCTGACGTTAATGAAGACGATTTGGAGCGTGATGCCCCACCACAGGAGCCACAGCAGCCTGGAGCTGTTACGGCACTTCAGGAGCTGGATGGGCAGCAGGCAGAGGTGGCTTCCCCCCTCCAAGAACCATACGGAGAGCAAGCAGAGGCCTCTGGAGAAAATGGTAAGTAAAAACCTGTGTTCAACAGATAGACTGTAGAGGTCTGGATGCTAAATGGAGCGAGAAGTTGAAATGAGGCTCAACTAGCCATCTCCTAGTGAGCAGGTCACTCGAGTGTTGCCTTGGTTGCTCAGGTGCTTCTTCTAGGGCATTGTTTTGTTGGGACATGTTTTCCCTATAGCAGAGTTTAGATAGCAAATGGGTTGTGGATTGAAGCTGTCCTGTTAGGGGGATGCTACTCTCGTCCCTCAGTGCACGCTGCGGTGCCTCGGCTTGCCTGCTGCCAATCTCTGCACCGTTCACCTGAAGGAACAGCTCAATTTCCACATCTTGTGTTAGGGGTTTCTGCTGCGTAGGCTTGTCTCTTCCTTCACAGGGTAGAAATCTCTTTATGTTCATTCATTAGTGATACTAATGTTAATATTTAGAACTCACAAGAAGGGACAGGCTGCTGATCCGTTGGCTCTACCTTGATTAAAGTTTCCCTGCTTTCAATCAGATTTGCATTTGACCACAAAACCTTTCCAACCGGAGGCACCCCTGTCTGCCCTGTCCTGGGAATCTCTGGCCTTGCCGCACGCTCAGAAATGTGCTGCTCTTTCTCCTGTGCCAACCAGCAGCCCACCTCTCCTGTCCTTCTCGCCGCTGCCCCTTCCCTCCGCTCCCGTCCCCAGCCGCCCGGTGAGAGATCCGCTTCGGCCACCCCGCGGCACGGGGACCTTTTTGGCAGGGGTGGCAAGAGGGAGGGGTAGTTGTCGGTCAGAACAGGCAACTAATGCCGGTGTGAGAGAGCAGGGGAGGGATGGGGAAAGGGTAGGATGGAGCACGTTTTTCGGCCTCAGCCTGTAGAGCAGCTTAAGGCAGCTTTGTAGCCCTTCGTGTGCTTTGGATTTCGAGGTCTAGTAAAGGCAGTTCCTTGCCATGCCTTCAGATTAATTGCCAAACACCATTGTCCCAAAAGAAGGCTGCCATATTTTATGCTGGGGTTTTGTGCTTGCTTTCTAATCATACTGGTGGAGGCTTTTGGCATAGTAGAAATCAGATGCAACATGTTTTATGTTTCATGATAAACACTGCTTCTCTTTAAAATTTTACTCTTAAGTGGATAGGGATGGAGAGAGGATACTCATTAAACAGAGTCAGAGAGGATACTCATTAAACAGAGTCAGAGAGGATACTCATTAAACAGAGTCAGAGAGGATACTCATTAAACAGAGTCATGAAGGAAGAGAAAATACCCAATGATTTGAAGTAGTGTCAGAAGATTCCATGTTGGTATTCAGCTTCTGGATCAAGTAACAGAGGAGGCCTTTAAAGGGGCATGAATTTCAAGTTAATAGCCAAAGATTATAATTCTTGTTGAATAATTTTGAGTTTTAGCTTCAGTTGTACAGAAATTGTGTTCCCAAGATGTGTAATGAAGGAGTGAGAAGCTCCTTGTGAATGCAGACGGTTACATGTGACCAAATGCATGACATGTTGTAGACACAGATAGCATTAGGAATTTGCGAGTAGACTGCCTGAAGAGTCTTCACTTTCTTTGATAATAATTTCTCATGTGGTTGTGTGATGTTGCTGTTTTAATCAGGATTTATTTTACTGTTATTAGTGGAACCAAGCCTACGTGGTAGCATAATTTAGGTGAAAGGGAAACCAATTCTACAAGTTTGCTCTCAAAGGAAAAAATGCCTTTATGCAGGCAATGCAGCATGTATTTTCTTGTAACAATAGCTGAAAATGACACCACCCATAGAGACAAATAAAAGCTGTCTGGTCAAGGATTGAAGAGAGAGTTCTTCAAGTAAAGTCTGTGTTCACATGTCCATAACTGTTTATATCCACCCCTCCGGACCTCACAGAGTTTGGTCCACGTGTCTTTAGGCAGATGAATAAAGGTGCGGAGAAGGTCTCTTTTAAATGCTCCACGCAGAGAAATCTCTCCAGGTAGAGAAACAAATCATTTTAGGACTACGCTGCTTCATGTTCCCCAGGCATTCTTTATTTCATCTTGTTTGCAAAATCTATAAGATCAGAAATAAAGTATCATGACACTGAGCACTGTGGCAACATAGGTCATCGCTCACAGTAAAGGAATGTTTGATTGAAGTTTTTTGGGGGTTGGTTGATTTTTTTTGTTGTTGGCATCATTATTTCAATCTCACATTTGGAAGACCGTTTGAGAGATGATCAAGACTCAAAGTTGGATGATCAAGACTCAAAGTTGCCACTACCAGACTAAAGTAACAGGGAAGTGTGTTGGTGCTGGCAGTCGGAGCCATGGACAGAAGCTATGCGCGGCTGGCCCAAGTATCTGTGTATCATCAGAACCTTGGAGATAGCCAACACAATCCATAGGAGTATTGTTACGATAATAGGAGGTCACCTATATCGGACACTGGTCCTTTACATTTTGTTTTATCATATTGCATCCCTTTTTACTAGCAGTAAGAGATGCTGCAGCACTGTATTACTATACTACAAGTACCCAGGGTGATACCTTTCCGAAACCCTTGACAGCAGAAGTTGAGACAATTTATAACATAATTAGGTTGTAGAAAAGTCCAAGTCAAAAAACCCAAACAAAACAGCAGCAGCAAAATACTCACCCCCTAAGTGACTGTTAACAGGCAAAGGAGAAGATGTTTCAGTATGGAGAAACAAGTGTGTTTCACATGTGTGTTGTTTTTGAGGGGTAAGCTGCTCGAGGCTTTAACTAGCATCTGTCGGGGTTTGGTGCGGGTGCTTTGGCAAGCTGCGTCAGAAAGCGCATTACAGAAGCGGGAGCTGACGTGGTCAGTTGTTGAGAAAGTGGCTGTTTCTTGCTGCGGAGCCGGCACCCCCTCTCTCCGGGAGGGGGGAAAAAAAGAATAAAAAACACTTCAACTGGGAGTTTCAAGACGGATACGTTGCGGCGTGATGGGTTTGCCTGCCGGCAGTGCGGGGATGGGGGG
>NW_010554214.1:0-373 GCF_000687285.1 Phaethon lepturus | reverse complement strand
AAGGATAAAAAAAAATATTTTTACAAATGTATTCACAACAAAAAGAAAGTCAAGGAGAATCTCCATCCCTTACTGGATATGGCGGGGAACATTGCCACCAAGCATGAAGATTAAGACTAAGGTACTTAATGCCTTTTTTGCCTCAGTCTTTAATAACCAGTCCAGGTATCCACAGGGTATTCAGCCCCTGAGCTGGAAGACAGGGATGGAGAGCAGAATAAACTTCCCATAATCCATCAGGAAATAGTTAAGGACCTGCTATGCCACCTGGATACCCACAGGTCTATGGTGCCTGATGGGATCAACCCAAGAGTATTGAGGGAGCTGACAGAGGTGCTTGCTAAGCCACCCTCCATCATTTATCAGCAGTCCT
>NW_010554213.1:7493-24245 GCF_000687285.1 Phaethon lepturus | reverse complement strand
TTACCAAGGAAAGCAAAAAATCTAGCTGTATAATTCTTGGGTTTTTTTTTCTTTTTTGGAAGCAGAAAAGCTAGTAAACTTACTTTTTGTTTGGCTTCGAGAATTCTTCTTTCAAGGTCTGATGGGATCATTTTCCCTCTGGAGCAAGAGAGAGTTATATTAGAAATTTAATCTTGAAATCAGCTCTTGCTGTTACTTCTTCACTTACTAGGAAACCCAAATAAGGAACAAAGCGACTCTTTTGCCCAAGTCTTACGCAGCATTGAAGAGCACGGATAGACTCTGACCATTAGTCTGAGTTTTTATGCTAATTATTTTGTCAACCAGTTTGCATCAATATGGTGATGGTAACTGAGAGAAGTTATCTCGTGGCCACCCCCATTAAAGACTGATGAAGCTCCATGGAGCCTCTGAGTCCTGTTTGATGTTACAGCCTTGGGAATATGCTCCAGGCTCACAGCGAGAGGCTCGGCCCAGGTTCCCAGGAAGTTCGTTGGGTGCCAAACCCCACGGTCCCCTTTCAGCAGGCACAGAAAATGTCCTTGAGCAGTGCAACTCAGCTCTGGCGTAAGCAGCCATCTCTGTACTTCCATCCCAGGGATGAACTTGTTTCAGGGCGACTGTTCCACGGTTTGGCACATTACATGTTCGCATTTGCTTGAAGCAGGATAGGAGAAGAAGCTACCAGTCTGGACTCGTATTAAACGCACTGACAAGGCCTCTGTATTGCCTATATACTGTATATGCAACACATTTAGTATGAACCATTCCCATGAGATTCAGACTCGGCAGTACAAGGCTTGAAGGCTAATTTATGAAATCTTGGAAATGAATTAAGCGCAAGGTAAAACAGTGCTGATATTGAATGAAGTTAAGTTTTTTCTTTATTTTAGCCACAAACAAGACTAGCTAAGACAAGAGTATGCATTAACAGCAATACATACGTGACAGCTCCCCACATTACAGGAATAAACTCTTCACTGGATTTCAGTGTTGTCTATTTAGATTTTTATGTGTATATGTACTTTGAAGGACTTTTTCAGTTGTTAGTATAGTTGGACACATTTTTTTCTCACTAAAGCACTGTTTCCTGTTGCTATTTAAAAAAACCCTTTACTGAAGCTCAAAATAGCAGTTTTAGGGAAACAAAACCATGAGTTTCAGTTTTACATAAAAAAACAACCCTGAAGTGTTTTCATGACATTTGGATGGACGTAAATTAAAAAAAAAAAAAATTACTAACTTCTTGTAATAAGATACTGCTAAGTTTTACAAGTTTTCATCCTTACACAGCTCACAATAAGTTAGTAATTATTTCAGTAGAAATGGGTTTGCACTACTGCATTTTTTGCAAAACCTGTCTTAAAAATTAGCCCTGATTTTATTCACAGAAGTTCAAGATCTAAAGAGTATTCAACTCGTGAGTTCCCCCCAGTTACAGAGAGATAAAGTGAGAAAAGCAGTAGTTGTCTTATCTTCGAAACCTGTTTCTGAGATCATTAGAGGAATAAAGGAAAAAAAAAACATGCCAAAGGCAGGCAATGAGTTCCTCCTCCAAACATAGTTTAGATGTTGGTCTTTAATAGTTTATAATTTTTGAGTTTGTGCATACAAACACACACAAAGCTGTGCAGAACTCTTCACTGCCAGTTTTTTTAACCAAGACAAATGATTATCTAGTCCCTGGTCATGCTGAGTATGCCAAGCTTTACCAAGAAGCAAGCAGTAGGTTGGCTTTGGGAGAGGCAGAAAAGACTCAGCAGTAAAAGGACACTAAGGACAGAAGAAGTGTTGGTGTCAAAGTCTTCTCATATTACCCACATCTGTACACAGTCTCCACTGCTGCCACACCAGCAGCATCAAAATACTAAAGTGTTTTGACCCCAAACCTGCAGGTAATATGCTATTGCTACCAATATATCTGCATGGTAGTAAAAGAGGCAATGGAAATACATGGTGGTCCAGTCAGGGGGAACATGATTTTCTGCATGTTCTCCTGGCTTGAAATTCACCACACATTTACATAGTCCATGGTACAGCAAAACAAGGCAAACTTGGCGGGTGTGGGTCAGGATGGGGAAAAGAGGAGCTACCAAGAACTGTGCTTGGTCATGCTGGCAACATGACCAAAAAAAGATTTCATGTTGTTCCTTCACGCTCCCACAGGTCCACATCTTCACAGAGGGTCGTCTCCACCACACCAGCCCACAATCTGTGCAAACAGCCTGCTTTATCCCAATGGCATCTGATGGGATTTGGTGAGACACGCAGTAATCCTGCTGTTTACTTCAGGGTGGGCAGGGTAAGCATTGTGGTCTTCATAGAAGACCATCACACTGAATTTGCACAAGAAGAAGGAAGACATGACTTCATTGATCCATGTCTGTCTTTAGTGAATAGAAACAATCAGAGGTTTATTTTGATGTGTGTTGGTTGTGTTGATGTTGTTATTAATTCCTCTTCAAGGTTTGCTCATTCTTTCGTTAATAAATTGATAATAAGTCCGTAAGCCAATATGCAGGCACTGTGATTAGGACTGTAATTTGCTTAGTTGGTGCCCCGCTTTTAGTGTGAGAGCAGAGTATTTTGATAGCAGTAAAACCTTTCACTTATGCTAGAGCAATAAATAATTCAATACCTTATAACAATGATATTTGGGACTCACAGTAAGAGCATTTTCTATTGAAAAGATTCTCAGTAGAACCAATAAAGACTGTTCTATTAATTTTCATCCCACAGAAAGTTTTCTTCCCTAGAATTGAAAATCTTCAACAAAACATGTTGATTTTGTTAATATCTTTGTTTTCTCAAACAAGGTTTCCATAGAGAATCAAAACCTTTTAGTTGGGTGAGTTAAACAAGAAACCTTTCACTTATGCTAGAGCAATAAATAATTCAATACCTTATAACAATGATATTTGGGACTCACAGTAAGAGCATTTTCTATTGAAAAGATTCTCAGTAGAATCAATAAAGACTGTTCTATTAATTTTCATCCCACAGAAAGTTTTCTTCCCTAGAATTGAAAATCTTCAACAAAACATGTTGATTTTGTTAATATCTTTGTTTTCTCAAACAAGGTTTCCAAAACCTTTTAGTTGGGTGAATTAAACAAGAAGTTATCTACCACTGGTTTTGCAGTGCCTATGGGACCTGTAGGTTAGGTGCCTGCTGTGCTCATCCTTTCCATGGGCCATCCTCCTCCTTGCCCTACGCTGCCCACAATGCTGCCAGGAGCTTTCTCTGTATATCCCATTGCAAGGGTGGCCCCATCAAGGGCACCGTGGGAATGTAGTCCAGATGAGAAGGATGGTGCAGACGTGAATTAAAAGAATGACATTAGCAAAAGCGCCTCAGTATTTTATTCCTTTAAATGGCCCACTTCAGCCCATTTTAATGGAGCAAAATGTGAGAGTATCTAAGTGCTCCATTTTGACCAAAACAAACTTCTCCCTAATTTCTTAGCAGAACATGTGAAGAATGGTTGTTAGTTAAACATTTTTTTTCAGTTCAGGATGAAAGAAAAAGAAATATAAGAAATCCCTATGGAAGGGAACTTTAAGATTTTTGATGAGCTCCAAAAACTGACTTGTAAAGAAGCTACTGACAGAACCAGCTCCTCAAGTGGGATAAATCAGTGTAAGGTTGCTGAAGATGACAGCACTGTGATGAATTATAACAACTGTTGACTGCATCCTATACGCTCTGAGCCGAGTATCTGATTATCCTCTTCTATGTACTGATAAAAAGAGCTGTATTTGGCATCTTTACTTACCTTTCATCACATCTAATCAGAACCACACTATCTGTACCAATACCCAAGGCTGCAGCTCCTTTCTTCACAGAAAAGTGACTCTGAAAAAACACATTTATTCTTATTATTTATTATTTTCATTATTATTTCTTATCTGATTTAATATAAAACACTACACTCTTGCAAGCCCTTCAGCAAGTAGTCCCACACAGGCAGTAATTCTATTCGTAGTCTTTTTGGAAACTGATCAGTCTAATTTGAGGCTTCACATCAGGTCACTACAGTCAATTAGGGAAACAGCAATCACTCTAATCCAGATTTACTCCTGGAATATTAAATACACAATTGTGGTTGATGAAGGACCCAAATTCTGTCCTTGATGCATACCTGCAGCTTCTATTGCTTGTACGGATTCAGCTATGAAATTGATTTACTGAAACAAAAAATTCTCTCCTAGAGAATTCATTTAGTTAGTGGCGTCCAGAGTGATGTGCTTCTGCTATGTAACTTGTGGCCAAATAATATACTACTTAGAGAAATTAAGATAGGAAGCCTAATTGTGATCTCATGCCAGTGAAAGCTAGTAGTAACTCCCATTAATAAATAAAGCTATTGCAGTTTAAAATCAGAACTGGGCTATCAGTAAGACTATTAGTTAATCTGTACGTACAGAATACAATGTGCAAGTTACATACTGAAGTGCAAGTCAGCCTAATTTTCTCTAGCTCGTAAGACTTAACCCCTGAGCCAGTGTTGGTTTATAATTCTAATTTAAATCCTAGTGATTATGATAATGAAATAGTTTTATATCAAATTATACCACCAAGAATCTGATTTTGTATTAACTCAAACACAGCTGTAACAATATTGTCCAAAGTAATTTTAACTACAGATTATTAAACTTTAAAAAAATGGAAATTCCTTATGTATACTAACAGTATCACTAGCTTAGGCTGTTAACACTATAAAGAAGATCAAGGAGATAAAAATCTAACAGGGCTTTTTAGATGTCCACGATGTTAAAGGAGAAAGGAAGACATATAGCCTACAGAAGACCACAAAGCAGAGAAGTGATCACCATTGCTTTGTCAAGGGAGTATTTGGCTTCAACAGTAAGCATAAAGAGATGGACACGATGGTCACATGTGTCTGCCTCACTTAAAGGCTATGAAGTCAGTGGGATTTCACTGCATACTAAAGGGCTCCATACATACAAACACTTTGAGAAATGAAAATAAATTCTAAACCAACTTTATGAAAGAGAGAGGAAGAAAAGTAGAACCGCATCAGGTACATTCAACTTAATAACTAAAAAAACTCCTGTGTTTTACAAATTCCTCAGGGGGTAGTTTTCATTGAGTCCTGACTGCTATGGTTAAGGTCGCATAAGGGTTTCCACTCCAAAATCCTTTTTTCATATGCTTGTAACTCACCATTTTGGCTGAAATGCTTCAAGTTTTCATGATGCCCACTGACTTTTTCAATATTCAGACATTAGGCAGAAGTTCAGATTGCTCTTGAGCCGTGACTCACTGACGATACACGGACAATCTGACAACACTTCTTCAGGTAAATTACATTTTTCATACTACATTAGTTTTTTTTAATGCAGTAGGTTGGTATAGCTTTCCCCCCTGGGGCATGGCTACAGTACACCAACAATGTGTATTGAGAAGCCATTGACTACATTGTCTAGACCCAAAATCAAGTTTTAGGGCCCTAGTTCAGCAAACCATCCTAGGCCCCAAATTAAGCACGTTCTGAAATGTAAACATCTGCACGTCAGACTGACTTTTGCACAAACTGATGATCAAATAAAACGCATACCCATGCGCTTAGATGAGCAACAAGGGATTTGTGCCTGTGCTTAAGTGTTTTGCTGAATTAGACTGGCTTCATTGTAGCTAGTCTCATCAAGCTTAAGTCATTAAGTAGGCTCCCTCTGCATTCTGGGGGAAACGGGCACCTCTGGGGAAGGATTCATCCCACATGAGGGCTGCTGGTTTGGAGTGGGTGCTGAATGACATCAGGTGAGGAGACTTCCACCCCTTCCCTGCAGACCAAGCCCTGCCATATCTTCTGTCTGTGAGAGTGGGAAGTGCACAGCACCTGCACGCATCATAACCTGGTAGATGTTTGATCTTAACATACTGTTACCGTCTAGGCTATAAAAACCTCAGGTTAGTGGTATGCTCAGGTAAGATATGGGGTTTGCCCTACTTTTTTTCTAGTTGGGACTCACAAGGTGCTAGAAGTATTTACTCATTGAACATCATGGGCCTGCTCAGCATCACACTGCTACTTTTCATGGCACGTTCTTTATTTCTTGAAACCGAATTTTTGAACAAACACACTTCCATGAGCTTCATCAGCTTCACTAAAGTGGACTTTTCCCAAGTACAAATGCACTGTAGATTAAGGCTTGGACTATAACCAGTCCAAAAACCTCTGTACATGGAAGATACTGAAGTCTCTTTGAGCCTGGCGGGTCTCCCTGAGTGCCACGGTGCAGCAGTGCAACTTTATGAGAGCAGGGAGCAGGAGGCTACCAGCATCAGGAGGCTTATAAAAAATGCCCAAGTTTAGGAAGATATCTTTGAACTTTGCAAAAATTGAAACAGAGCTAGAATATGCCAGCATAATGACAGTTCATTGATATGCTATGTGAAGCTAGAATTGAATTTATATACTTAAAAAAATTTAATCTGTTCTTTATTCATGTATTATACAAACTCACGTGCACATACTGGGTAGTGCAATATAAATACAGGCAAAGACGTAGGAGTCAAGAGTCACATATATATTTCACTGGTTTTTGAGTCAATGACATTATATTCATGAATTTTGCTCCTTATTCCATATTAATTAAAATAGATTTACTATCGCAATTTGTTTTTCTAACAGAAAACAACTATTCAAAATGCCTTAAAAAAGAAAATATGGATTTGAATGGTTTACTATGAGGAAGAAAATGAAGCCCATGTGCTCAAAGGCATCAACTGGAATAGGGCCAAGCTCAGCTGCCTTATTGAAAAGTCTCATGGCGCTGCTAAAACAGCAATTGGGAAAAAATGAATGTAGTGCTGATAGCTCAGTTGCCTGAAGGCTTTTTATAGACTGAAGGGAATTCAGTGGCCAGGAATCAAAACAAGTTTAGGGATAAATTAGGAAGAAATACAGAAGTCTGTGCACAGAAGGGCAAATGCAATTACAATTTCTAAACAAACTTTGAATATTAAATCCTCAGTCTGTATATGCAGTCACAGATATATGATTGCTGTTATGTTTTTGTGTCTCAGGGTAACATCAGAGGAATTACTCTAACTGACTGAGAGGCTCTAAAAGAGCCAGGGTGAACTTTTAAGAGCAAAGAAAACTTTCCTAGTGATGATGAATATTAAACTTTGTTTTAATGTTCCTGGGATGGTGCTGAAAATTTGGTTGCCTGTATAATATGAAGGTAAACGTAGAAAAATACAAATATCAGAGAGATTGGGAATATGGGGGCTACTGGCTCTTCGGCCATGCAAGAAAGTGAGCTTGACGACCACCTGTCAGCACACAGCCATGAAGGAGTTACTCGGATGTGGAGTCCTGTGGTGGGAGAACCAGGGTTAAAAGGGACGATGGGCAGACTGCCTGATGCCAGTCCTGAAGGAAAAAACAGGCAAGGAGAAGGCAGCAGGACCAGAGTTTCACCACTGTCCTGTGCCCACCAGAGACAGGAGGACATGCAGGTGGGAGTGGGCTGTCACTGCGGCTTCCTCCCTCCCTTCATGCGGTGCTGCACTGCCAAAGGGTGCGTGGAAGACTACAAACACATCCCCGGTATGTTTCACTGTTTTTCTCTGGCTTCAAATACCACCAATTTGCCTCTGAAAAGAAATGTGGTTAAAATTCAGTGGTGAAGGAGAAGGCATAGAGTATTCATCAACCATCATTACTGGTCAGGGCAAAAAAAGGTGATTTTGAGTCAGGGAAATCTTCCCTTTGTCTAAGTCAAATGCTGTTAGGAGTAAATTTGTTTGCCTGATAGCCATTTTTTCATAGTTAGCTTTGTAAAGTAAAAACACATTGTAAACTTATTACAGGTGCAATAATGAATAGCTCTTTTGGAAAAAGGAAGAATTAGATAATTAAAAATGTTATGATGCTGAAAGTATGACATTGTTACCTTAAATAAACAGTCCTTCAATATACAGATGCTTCTATTTTTATAGCTTGCTAAATTAATTGCTCATAATCTGGTCTGGCTGGGGCTGTCAGGAAGAGCCACCCTAACACGGTGAGCCCCAAAGGCCACGGCTGGTTTTTCAGACTGCAGTCTCTCCCTGCTCACCTAAACCCACAGTGGTACAAGCTTTGTGGAGGGACCTCATCAGGAGCGAGTTCCCAAATGCTGGGCAAGCTGAGCCGTCCAGGAGCCGAAACCTCTCCACGGTCCGCCGGTTTGGTCACTGGCACCCCAGTGCTCTGCAGACCTAGCCCCTCAGCCTCACCCCATCAGCCACATGCCAGCAAAGGAGGCGCACGTGCCTTGCTCTCCATCTGCCCTGGGCTTTAAACAATGTGGCATCTCTGGATGCGCAGGCTGGGCTACCTCTCTCTTAATTTTAATAATCTAAAAACGTGTGTCTGCTTTAGGCTTGCTGTCTGGGCTCCCTCAATAGTGGGGAAGAAAAGGTACCTCCAGAAGGCACCTCATCCCCAAGGCCTTGGCACCCATTTTAGACTAGGATGAGTTGTCTTCTGCAGATCTCTCTCTCTTTTTGTTGGCTATAAAAAGTACACAGACTAACTCAGATTAAATGTTTACACTTTAGGTGATTAAAGTTAAGTGACATGAATCCTGTCTTTAATGTCTCATTGTAAGCTATAGCTTTTTCTTCAATTATCTACAAAGAGAGTATACTGTGTCCCATCACATTTTTAAATACACTGTAATGATATATATGTTGACTACTGTTTCCTTTAGCTACTGCTATTCACTTTTTAAAGTTATTTCTTTATGTCAGGGGAGAAATTAATATATTGTTTCTGCACAACGTACTAATATTTCCATCATTTGCATTTTTGACATTTATAGCTTCATACTGCTTTTCTAGTCCAGCAAGACTCACAATTTGCTTTTTTCCAGTGCAGAGAGTTTTGCAGCGTTACCTGTGGATAAGAAACGTTGCACTGAGTTCAGGTGGATTCTGTGGCAATGTAAAAGTCACGAGATATGGACCAAATGAAGTATTAGACCCAAGTGATGAATGCCTCCCTTGGAACAGGCTGCCCTAGAGCCATGCTTTTCTGGAAAATGGTTTTGCTTTGATTTGAATGGAGTTACTTGAATTAAGTTGCTCCTCAAATAAGACCAACTTTTTCACTGTTTTTCTCTGGCTTCAAATACCACCAAGCAATACTTTCCTAGTTGTTATGCATTAGGTAATGCAAAGAAAGGATGTGTGAATCCATGAGTTTGATTTTTAGTTTCCTTTGATGGACATGAAAACATGTCCTTCTTACTCTGTATTCTTAGAAGTGTAACTTCCAGCTTCATAATTTATGCCACCAAGTGGAAAACATTATCTCCAGGCTCCTCAAATCTTTCCCTGCAAGTCCTACCACACAGGCCACCCCTTGGACTGCTTCTTGCAGCTGCCAGTCCTGGAAACTTTCTCCCGAGTAGCCTGGTTAGAGGGCAACGCTACATGCCGTGGAAGTGGTGAGACTAGAGATCAGCTTTTCATTCTGCACAGAAACCAAACCAAAATCTTCCATAGGCTGCGTGAAAGGGAGGTCTGCCGAGCTGTCTTCTTTGAGACAGAAGTCACTTTTTAATTTCCTTCTGCCTCAGCGCCAAGAACCTCCAGATTAGGTTTCAGAAACTATTCAGACAAAAACTGAAAAGCCACTCTTCTCCCACAGCTACTGGTGTAGTTTGCTGTATTCCCTGTGAATAATGGGGCTTGCCCACGAGGGGAAATCAGTGTGCAAGAAGCTAGAGTGGTGATTTACTGCAAACTGCCTCCTCCGATCTAAGCGACGTGTGGATGCTCCGTGTGCTATCGCTGTGAGGGTGCTCCCCTACCACCGCAGAAAAGCCACCTCTCACAGATGCTCCCGGTGCTCCTCCAGAGAATGCGGTCCCTCTGAAAAAGACTGGCTGTCTACAACACTGACACCTTATCCCTGAGCTGCCAACAGACTCTCCCTTCACAGTCTGTGGCTGCCGGGGGCATACTCCCCGTGGTTGTGGCTGCGGGAGCCATACTCCCAGTGAAGCCTCGGGCAGGAGCTGTTTCACCCCGAGAGCGGTGCAGAAGGGGGGATGCCAGAGGCAGAGACACCCTCTCTGTGCTCCCTTTGCTCTCTAACTGGGTGAACTGCCAGTTCTTACTCTGTGGTTTCTTTTCCAAAATTAAGACAGGAGTTTTATTGCTACTTCCCTGGTAAGCACCTGACAAGGTGTTCCTCCTTGGAGTGCTGCTAGAGGGGTGGGAAAAGAGGAAAGCTGATGAGGACTACATGAACACAGTCTTGCTGAGTTGAAGAACAGAGGAGATGAAGAAATCTCTGTCCTTCCAATTATGCCCAGCTTTTTTTCATTCCCTGAACTGTGGATTGAGTCTGTTTAGCCTCCAATTAAACATCAAGTCCATGTAAAAGCTGCAAGTCTCATAAGGTATTTTTATACTATCAAATAAAAAGGCCAAGGACTGTATTTTAACCTGAACCCTACTAGTTTTCTACAGCTAAACTTTTCCATTCTGTACCCCTTTCCTCCTCAGAGTACAAGGACTTTGTCCTTTTTGCCTGCTAGGGGCGATCCCTGCTTCACGCTATTCGCAGGTACTGCTGCATGCTGTCTAGAGTGCTAGTTGGCCAGGTCAAAATCACAACTGAGAATGGGGTAAAATCCAGCAGGACTTGCCTTACAGATGAATGGATCAATGAAAATATTCTAAGGCGGCAACTCTCCCTTTCAGCTGCTTTCTCTACACTGAAAAAAGGATGTGCTCAGCTGAATGCTCACAGCAGCCTAAAGCTGACGCAATGGAACACGGAAGGAAACCTTCATCTTAGGTTTTTCATTGTGTTTGAAATGACAGACTAAAGTAAGTTTTTACAACTGGCATCCATCACTTTTACCCCTCTGAGTCAAGGTCTCTTGTGTCACGTGCAGTCCAAAACAGCTGCCCTGAAGGACACACTCTGCTTCTGCAGCAGTGCAGATGAAAGAACCACTGATGATGCACTGGTGAATACAGAGGATTGAATTAAGTTCTGAGCACAAGTGCATCTCAGTGAAATTATACCTGGGCTAAGACTGGCCCAAGCACTTACAGTGCACTCCACCGTCAGTGGTGAAACAGAAATAAACAGAAGCAGAGTGAGAGATAAGTCACGGTCCTCCTGAACAGCTCGGGGAAGATCTGCTTAATGGGAACATGCACGGTTGGAATAGTCAGATAACCTATTTTAGGCACCTAATGTAGGCTGGGTATATCAGGAGGCTGATCTCTCTGTATGGTCAATGCACAGAAGTAGGTAAACCCCTCCCAAAGGTGATCTACAACATCTAAATTAAGGAATATTTAGGTTTCTAATTTGGATGCTCTGAGTTTCCCTCCAGAGGTGCCTCTCTTCACTGACTGCAGAGTGCGAGGCTCCTAATTTAAGAACATGATGCACTCCTAAACTAGGAAGGGAATTACTTAGGAGCTGTGAATTACTCCTCCCTTCCTTTCCCCACCACTGGCAGCTGAACCTCTCATGGCATCAGACCGAGTCCAGATTCTGATTACAGTAATATTGGTGGCAATTCAGGAGTAACTTCATTCACTTATAGTAATGGAAGCTCTAGACCAGTAGAAATGAAAACAGAGTCTGGTCTGTGATGCTGAAATTCTTGCCTGAAAATTGTTGATACTGGTATCTTTGCTTCTGACTGAAAATTTTGAGACAAGAATCTCCAAGTTTCTAAACACATACAATAACTTTAGGCTTTGTTTACTATCATGCCACACATACAGATTATAGGGAAATGATACTATCTCATTCATAGACTGTTCCATGCCATCGTCTTACAAGACCATCCAACTGTGGCAGAGAAACCAGAATCAGCCCGTGGAGTCTAAAAGTAAATCAGCATGACATGCTAAATGAGATAAATGACGTTCCTGTATCTTAGTGTCTACTCAGGTTCTGCATGACATTTCCTATCTAAAAAGGGAATACTTTTATTTTTATCTGCAGTTCCTGTAACAGCCTCTGCTATTTTGAGGGTTAAACCCCGATCCCATATCTTTTGGGCAATTAAGGGTTAAAGGGTCCTGTCTTCATGTAGCGTGGTTTCTTAAGTTCCCCAGAAGATGTGCCATTACGTACTTAATAAAAAACTTGATTGAGGAAGGGGCAAAAATGCAATTTCAAGATACTTTAAAAAAGTAGTGGATTTCAGATGCTGTTCTATGGATTCGCTAGTATATTTGATTTTGGAATGTTTAATTTGCTAAGGGAACTGCTTCTTCCCTGGCATGAAAACACAATTATTAAAGCTCATTTCATTATTTTGAGACTGATAGCACAATTTCGTTCATTGTTTAACATTCCATTGCTACGAATACAATGAAATTCTCTAATGATTAATAAGATTTGTTAAATGATCATGCTGAACCTTATTTGCAAGGCATTAGGTCTGTAACTTCCACATGAATAATGCATTTCTAGCTGTACAGCCAACTTTGGAGAGTTGCTACTCGTGTAGAATATCCTTCTTTCTGACTGCTTTGGGGAAAATTATTTTGTAATGTGGAGCCTGCAGCTGTGTATCACATCTCATCCTACTGCCATGAAAGGTAACCTCGGAGGGGTTTCCTCCCAGACGTTTCTGATCAGTTTTTAGGACACTTTGCTCTTCACACTTGCACAGAATGGAAACACATTCTCTGATAAATCAAAGGCAGCAGCCAGGAGGATGCTGTCACCTACTATGGAAGGCATCTTGCTGAGCCCCAGCCATGAGAGAGTCCTTTGACCAAGCCCACACAGCTGGAGAGGAATTTAGAAGGGGACCGTGAAGCCCAAAGAGAGCTCACAGCCCCTCCAGGGTATAACCCTTCCTTTCCCCCTTTCCCCTGCACATGCATTCTCCACCATAAGCTTCAAGGAGGTTTAAATGGCCATAAAGCCAAAACAACCCCCGCAACACAGACAGAAATATGACTTCTGTATGGTTGTTCAAAGAGCAAAACACTCTGTGCTTCCCCCATGAGGACCACTCCCAATTTCTCCCGTGCCCACCGCCCCTCACCTCCTGCACTGCCAGATCCTGTCGGTGCCTGCGACAAACCCCAGCGTGCTGCAGCTTTTGCTCGCACACAGAAACCCACAGCAAAGCCCAGCTCCCCACCGTACAGCTGCACTGCTGCCCACGCACAGCGTTTCCATACTACTGCCTTCACGCATGTCATCACCCTCTCATCAGGTAGCAGCAGGAGTGGTTTCAAGCTAGAATCATTCAGTGATTTTCTGTACCCCCAGACTGACCCAAACAAAACACACTCCTGGCAAAATGTGCAGAAGCCCGACGCTAAGCTCCCACTGCTTGATGTGGTCCTTACCCTTCACATGGACATTTACACAGACACAGGTGAGAGCAGAACAATGGCAGCAGTTTGTAGATTCTACTCTGCCTGGGTTTCAGCCACAGAAAAAGCTGTTTTTGAGCACAGATCATCCCTGTATGTATCAAAAAGCCAGCCCCTTCCCGAATAACAGAAATGAAGACAGTTGGCTACAAATTCCCGTTCACTTATTTTGTTCATCATAAAATCATACAAGCAGATGTAACAGATAGGAAAAAACCAGAAACACATACATGTTCTGACGTGAAGGCAACCAGTCTGGGAATAGCTGCCATTCCTTTTTCTTTAACTTCTGGGAACATCTTGAAACGTGCAATCAACATAGCATACATGTTAGATATGGCACCACCTGGAGTCCACAGTAATATACTGTTACTTTTTCTATGCATTGTAATACCATTGCAGAACAAACGACAAGTCTTGCTACAGGTTTTCTAACTCTTAATGTTTCTGCTTAATGGCAGATTCTTCTTCCTGATGCTCCTCACAGCTGGGTTGTGTAATAACAGGATCTACTACACCCAAATAACAATTTATGCACAAAATACTGCTGCAAAAAACAACGGGGGCTTCTTTTGTCCTCATTTTTGTTATCATTTCTCCCTTAGTCCCCAATATTATCTTCCCGTATGCCATCAATACATAATCCCCACTGTGTTCCACCTCCCACCATCACAAGGCAACTTCCTAAGTGGCTTCCAAGTGCAACCTAAATTGTGCTCCCCCCTCCCAAATTTGGGTGGCATTTCACACCCCAGCTCTGGGGAAACCCACATTAGTGTGTCCCAACAGATACTGTCTTCTGGATAACTGGAGTGGGAGGAGGGAAGAAAAAGGGTCATTCTAATAAATATTTTTCTTTTTATTTTTCCTCTGATGAGAGCAAGGGGAAAAGGTTACATGTCCCTAACGCTAGCCTTAAAATCACTGGCGTTCATTGACTTAAAATACCCATTTCACAATGGGTATTTTACCCACTTCAAGATGGGCATCAGATGACAGGTCCACAGTATTCTGCTCCCGTATTTCAATTATCTACGTATAAATTAAAACCGAGCACTTCATTTATCCTTTTTGAGACTTTTACAAGCTGAGCCTCTGTGTCTATAGTGGAACAATGTTTGGCTACACATTAATGCTGCATGAGCACTATGGGAATATAATGCAGAACCTGTGGCAGTCATGTACGCACACAAATACACACACACTCGCGTACACATAAAATCCATCAGTTTTATCCTGTATATATACTCTATATATATACAGATTGATTATATATTGACATTTATGCACAGGTATTTATATAAAGCAAAGATGTATATTGATCGTGGTTTTAGGCTTTTAAATGAACAGGTCAGAGTGCAGCTGAGGTAAGAGTTCAACGAACCCAACTTTCATCCATCTAAAAATGGAGCGAAGAGCACAAGACAGGCAATTCCAGAAGATGGTTCAGCTCATCCTAAGGTAGCTGCTTGTTGCAGGTGGGATGACTAGCCCTGCAAACGCATCCACCCCTCTCCCTTGAATATATGGGAGTTGCTCCAAGTAGCCCAGGGTAGACACCCAGCGCATGGACTGCCAAAGTGAGGTAAGATAAAACCCACCCTTTAAGCAGATCAAGGTAGCTGTGCTAAAAGCAGCATGTTACACCATGTTACACCAGCAAGTTATATGTGCTAGCAAATTTAACATCATTTTGACTTTTGTAAGATGTGTATTTATCCCACTGGAGATACATACACTGTTCCACAGCCCACAGAAACTGTACCCTTCATTTCTAATCAGCGTCCTAGCTCTGCTCTTGCAGTGAGGCTGCCCCTGCCCTGGGCTTTCCCTGACCTCACTGGCCCTCCCGTGAATCCAAGCGAAAATGCCATAAAGGGATGGCATCGCTGGCATGGGGGTCAGCACCGATCAGGCTTTTTCTTACCCTTTCAACTACCTTCAGAGGTATGAACATATTTCTGCACCTCTTTTCAGAAATGACAAAACAAGAAATGGAGAGATCAAGAGGAAAGGCTCAGGTACTTGTCCCTGAAACCTGCAGATGTCATGTCATGGCTGCTGCTGCTGATTTAGGTGACTGAACTAAAGGTGTCCAGGTTGAAGAAATTTGGCCTATCTTGTCCAAAGTGATTGGCTCAGTGTCAAAAGAATCAAGACCAAAATGTTAAGTTTCTTCAATACCAGGCTTTCCTATTAGTATTTATTACCTAGCCATTTAACCGTAAGCTTATTAATAAGCCCGCATTCTGCCTTTAATTTTGCACCTGTGTTTACACCCACTGTTAATTGCAGGCAACAAAACACACCTTCGGAATTTGGAGAACCTAATCAGGCCTTTATGTTTTGCATGTATTGATACTGTGTATTTCATTTCAGAGATGCAGAGAGCGAGAACCTTTTCTTTGCAACAGTAAGGTCTTCAGCTGAAGCTGTGATGGTTTAAAACACGAAGGCAGCATAGAGATGATTTTGACTATTGCCTAAAAAAGCAGAACCTGCACACTGGCTATCGCCGCCTAAAGAGTGAATTAGAAAGATGCGCTTCGCACAACCCAGAAACTGCAGCGAAAGGAGGGATGAGAGGGGGCAGCAGTGCAAATGGCCAGCACAGGTACAGGCCGGCCAGAGAGCCCGTCCCCAAGCAGGCGTCAGCTCGATGAAGTCAGCTCCAGCATCTGACACCAGCAGCACCCTGGCCCCCAGGACAGGCAGAAACGGCCGTTCTTCGCGAGGCATACATGGCTCCTGACTCACGCTACCTCAAGCGCAGTTTGCCACACTGGGGCAGATCTGGTGCTTGCACTGAGCCTTCCACCCCCGCCTGCCACCCGTGCCCAGCCTCTGCCCACCAGGCCTGGCCGAGCAGCCCTGCTCTTGCTCTCCTCTCCCCTCTTAGGTCCCTGACCAGCCCGGCGGGGCTGCGGCAGCCCAAGTCTGCAAGGTGAGGAACTGAAGACCAGCTGTCCAGAGTCAGGCCGGGTTGGTTACTGGACTGTAACCAACCACTGTCCAGTTTCCAAAAACTCTGGCTTAGGTCCTGGGCTTGTGATACATGTTTAGATGCTGCCCTGTGTGATGGGAGGCCATGGTTTTGGTCAGGACCTCTAAGCACTACGGTAAAAGCTGCCGGAGCTTTTTAAATAAGGACTCAACACGAAGTAATGTAAATTCTTATCTTTTTCTCCACCTCTGTGGAAAGACCCAGGACAAAACTCCTGCACCACTTCCCATGCGTGCATTCAGATGTGAGAAGTTGAACATAAGCCTTGCCTGACCTTCTGCACAGCATGAACTTTACCCTTCATGCCCTCAGGGAGCCGAACATCCTAGGCTGTTTTCAGTGAGGCCTTTCCT
>NW_010554213.1:0-7462 GCF_000687285.1 Phaethon lepturus | reverse complement strand
CCCCTCTCTATTAGGTCAATGAAATTTCTTTCCAGAAGGGCTCCTTCCTCACCAGCTATCAGTCTGTTCTCTTTTGACAAGCCAAGCTGCTATGCCCAATGTTAATTATTTCAATTTTTTTTTCAATTTGGCAAAATAGATAGGCCAAAATTTTTAGCAATGGAATTCCAGAGTAAGATAGGTGACAAAGAGTAAAAATCAAATAAGTGGAATGATTAAAAAAAAAAACCCAAAACTATCTTAATGTAGTGTTTGTCAGAGTCAATGATTTCTCTACAGTTAATCATACTCATTTTTTGCCTTATTGACCTGCCCTGAAGGAACCAGGTTTCTAAGCCTTTAAGCACTCAGATTAACTAGCCACCCAAGTACCCCCACTGGGCTCAACAGGCCAGCTCACACACGGAAAGCTAACCACACACTGTAATGTTGGCAAGATCTTTCCGACTCCACTAAAATTACTTAGTCTTTCCCTCTTTGCTCCAATTTCCCCTGCGGTGATGGAGAGCATTGCTGTGTTTCTTCCCTCCATTATTAATACAATAGTCTTTCTATTTCATGTAATCCATAAAAAGTGGGGGCAAAGCAAAACTCCAAGGCAAATGTCTCTTCTGATTATGTTTCCCATGTGCCATTACAGCTGCTCATAATGCAGTGCAATTTGCTCAAACAAACCGTCGCAATCACATTCCTGAAATTCATAAACATGCAATACTTTATCTCAGAGAGGCCACTGGTGGTTACTAGCAAGTGTCCTCTCAAACATGCATATTTAATTATGTTTACTCTTTAACTACGGGGGATGTCATATAGCATAGTCTGAAAAATAAAGAAAGCTTGAAATGTCATGTACCAGGTGAAAATATCCCATCGCCACAGCCCCCTGGCCAGCCAACCATCTCTCTCATTTTCCTTAGTGTGACATATTCCAAAAGTACAAACACTGGAGCAATTTCATAGGTGAACCTGAAATGTAGTAATGTCCATATTTAATGCTTTCATCTACAACACTAACACATCTTTTTCCAATATTACAATACATTATAGCCACAATAAACTCTATCTTGCACTGGGTAGAGTTCTGTTTTACAATACTTTTGATAATCTTCCTTCTGATTTGACATCAAATGTCCAGAAGGAGAAATGCCAAGAGTGCTTGAGACTCCATTTCCACCTATTTCAGTGGAACAAATCTTGCCCACCTCTTCCAGGCTCAAGGCTTTGCCCTATTGCTGGGCAGAGCCAGACCTTCGCCTTGCAAAAACCTGGGCGCATGTCTAGAAGCATACACGTCAGCAGTCCTATTCATGATGACAAGACAGCACATGAAGCTAAGCAAGCGAACAAAAATGCTTCCTAGTCTCAAAGTGAAAAAAACCCCTACACTTTAAATTCTGCATCTCTTTCTTACAGAAAGCAATGGCTCTAACTGCTCTGAGGTTATGGATTGTACATAACCCCTCTACATTAATGTAACTGTTCACTTAGGACACCTTTCATTTTACATATTTATGCATTCAAAATGCTAAAATATTTTTTTCTGTATATTTTTTGGGGGGGTAGCAAAACAAACATCATATTAGTATGATGAAATTTTATAGAAGACAGCCTACAGTACAATGTTGAAAGTATTCATGTAAATAGCTGTAGCAACCATTTAAAAAGCAGACAATTGTTTTTCCAGCAACCTTAACATAGAAGTATTCTTTCTTTCATTCATCTACAGCAGCTAGTATGTTAGAGTATAACTGTAACGTTATATTAAATATTATTATGGGAAAAAATGTGCTACTTACATATTAGTATTTGCTGCTGATGTCAGCCAGTCTGCTGCCAATCCAACCATGTCCAATCCAGTTGAAAGTTGATTAAAATATCTAGGGTGCCCTGCATAAGATGGAAAATGTTATCAAAAAGCTGATGACTCTGAATGGAACTATTCAGTGCTGTACAGTATATTTACCTTCGGATTTCTGTAGGGAAGGAAGTGCTTTCAAGGTATGAAACAAAGCAAACAGCAATAAATACATTTCTTGGAAAAGGCAGGATTCCTCTTCTTTCTCATTCCAAACTCAGTAAAATCAGAGTAATTACACTGAATGCAGAATAATGAATTCCAACATTCCCTATTATTCTTTCAATACGCCTTGAAAATTAGCACATCGCTGCCTCACAAAAATAGCTGTTTGCTCCCGTTAGTGTGTCACATGTTGTCACTGGATGTGTTTTTGCCTGGCTAGGTTTGAAAGGCATGCACGAGACACCATCTGAAGAGCTCGCCAGTACGTATAACATCAGTGATGAATGGCTAATGATTATAATAGACAGGGCGAGATGAGAAAATGGAACATTTTGGTGACTGCCTTGCACATGACTCAATGTCTGATGATCGTACGAAGATGGCAGGGAAGGTGGCGGTCCTTGTCATTTCTTCCCTGTCAGAGTGCAATTACAAATAGCCTGGCTGCTTGCAATTGTGATTTTAAACAAACCCCACGAAAACCAGCACCGCTGCCCCAGCAGAATCATGCACAAGAATATACTCAATGAGCTGATAGTCTATTTACCTGGTTAATTTAATTGGCTCCTGCTTTTTTTCTAAAATCCTGCTACAGATTTTTCTTAAAACGTGCCTAGAGCCATTAAACCCAGGAACCATTAAAACTCCTTTTTTACTAGCTGCTCCCTGCATGCACCTGTTAAGTGGCATAATTACCAGTACAAATTACGGATGGTTCACAATTACTTAAATGCCATCCTACTCAAAGCAAGACAGTCTCTGCTTGGAAAACGCCTGTCCTGACCCACAGACGACGCACTCTTACTGCCACCACAGACAACAAAAGACAGAGCAAGGTGACTGAGGAAATGCAAACCCAGCACCAAAAGAAAAACTTATCTTTGGTCTCCGGTGGCCTCTTATCAGGCGCGGACACATGGCTGGCAGAGCAGCACGGGGAATTGCTCCCCAGCTCCCACCTCGCGGCACACAAAGGCAGAGACACAGGGCTGCGCGGGCAGACCAGAGCGGGGGATGCGGCCGGAGGGGGGGGCACACACGCAACATCCAGCTCCCTGTGCCCTTAGTCTGAGACGAGCCCCATGCTGCTGCCGTCCAGACTGACTGTGTTTTGCACCGAGCCCTCCCCACCGGAGGTAGGAACTGCCCTTTCCCCTGGTCCACGCTGCCTAGGACAGGCGGCCAAAGTCCCTCAGGCACAGAGGGACACTGCTGAGATCCAGCAGGATGAACAGGATCCGGCCCCCGTCCCGCACGCTCTCAAGTCGGGTAGGTGGGCCTGGGGCTCACGTGTACCCCGCCACCATGCCAAAGCCACGGCGATGCTGCGCCAGGGGCTGGGCCTGCAGAGGACTGCATCTTCCCCGACGATGGGATTCTGAGCGAGGTTTCAGTATTTATCATTCGGGTTCAATCCCACAGCCAGGCTCCGAGTGGGCTCCCAAATTCCACCAGAAAGCAACAGAAAATTAGGAGCTGAAAGCCTTTGGTGAACCGGGCCACAGGAAGGCTCAAAGAGGCCAGAAAAACTCCTGCTTTGGAAATAAATCCACACTGAAAAGCTGGGGAATAGTAGAACTCATATTTGCAGACGCAGTGTCTCGGCCGCTCTCCGTCAGCCCCCATACCCAGCCCCAGGCGACAGCCCTGCTGTCACTGCTTGTTTCTTCAAGGAAACCTCACAGCACACCTCCCGCCTTGGGAACCGCCGAAGGAACAGGGCCGGCTGCACGCAGGGGTTGGGGCGAGCGAGGTGGGGGGGAACAGTGCTGTGCTCCCACAGAGACCCTAGTACAGGGAGAGCAGGAGCGGCCGCCGCTGGCATGGCTGCTAGCGGAGCCCCAGCACCTACACCTGTAACACAGCCCCTTCGCTCAGCGCCCTTCCCATCTGCAATGTGGCTTTAACAGGCCACGGCAGAGAACGTAATGCCCCAATCTGACCCCAACCTCAGCTGCAAGGGTTTGCCTGTCCATGTGACACCCTAATTTGTGAGCGAGCTCTCTTCCTTGGGCTAGATGGCCACGGAAAATTGTGTCTTTGTTTAAAATACCAGCTCCACCGGCCAGGTAAGAAGAGTTTGTGAGAGATGTTCAAAAATCACTACCCGGGTGCCATCCGCCTGAAAGGCACATCCTTTGTTGTGGTTGTCACCAAACAAAGAGGTGACTGGAAAAGAGACTGACAGGGTGAGAGCAAGGGAGGGAGATGTGAAAATAGGGGATTACTGCTGACCCGTTGGTTTAGCAGTACACATCGTATTTACACATATCCCAGAGTAAACTGGGAGATGATGGGCAAGAACCAGGGCTGAGGCGCTGGGACAGCTGGGGCCAGGCTTTCCCTGCTGAGGACGTGCCTTTGCTCCACACACCCTGCTCTCAAACATGCCTGCACTTGGCCGCAGGCACAGACATCCACGAGCACGCAGCCTCCACAGCCTCGACAGGGAAGCGACAAGAAGGGCCAGGCAAAGCCGGACAGCATGGATACAGGCACGGCCGGCGGCCCTGGGTTTGGCCTTGCTCACAGCCCCATGGCGCACACGGCCTGCTACCAGCATCAGAGCCTGCCAGGACCAAGGGACGAGCGTCAGCTCCTCGCACCCTTCCTGGGGTTTCCAAGCCATTTTTAAATGCTTGCATTTCAATTCCCCCAGTGAGCATTGCACAGGAACAGAATTTGGCATCCATCTTGCAAACGCTGCCTTTTATATTCTCTCAGACAAAATTCTGGCTGGGGGTGGATGCCGGTAGCTGGCAAAGGGGCAGGGAGCCATGTGTGGCTTTCCCTGGGCACCCCTGCCAGCCACAGCATGCAGGCAACACCTGGGAGCATCCCACACCTGCCCCTTGGCCAAAAAATCAGCCATCCGGCTCCGTGAATTCCAACCGGGGATCAGTGCTGGGACTTGGGGATCCAGCTGTGAGGCTAATCTGAGCAATACAATTTATTTTCCAATCAGCCTCCCGGGCCCCTGCAGCCAAACACAGCCCAGGAGGGGCCGTGTCCAAAGGGCTCCTGCAGCAGGAGCGGAGGCAGACCCCCACCGCCTGAAGCCTCACAGCCTTGCCTTTCTCTGGGGGCAATTCAAGCGTTTTACTCTGAAGCACATGCCGAAGGGCTCAGGGTGTAAATCCCATGCCTTTCACGAGCTGCCCTCCAGGATGCTGAGGAGCGGCAGCGGCCAAGCCAGGAGGCTCTGCATCCCCTGGCCAAACCCCGCCACATCTCAGCCCCCCAGCACCAGTCCTCGGACCTTGAAAAGGTTATTTTCCTTAAAACAAATAGAAAAACGCCAAGAAGGGAAAGCCTCACCTATCTACGGGAAGGAAGAGAAACGGTAAAGTTGTTTTAAAGGGTCTTTTTTTGATGCACAAAATAAAACAGGTCCATTATGTGAAGCAGGCAGGCTATAACAACAAAGATTAACGAAAATTGGTTAGAAAACCTGATTCTTTGATTTCCCAGATTCACAGATCCTGTGTTTTACAGCATTCTGTGAAAATATATTTCTTATGCCCTACCCAGACACATCACATGGATCACTGGACTGATCGACTTTGCTCCTGTGGACATCATTTATCTAACTATTTATTCCAATATTTTACAGGCGTTTTGACAGCACCCGACTCATGCATCAAAACCATTCAGCTGGACATTTCCACCTCTAAACGAGAAGGATTACACAGATCCCCCACAGCCTTTATTGGGATCAGCCTGTTCTGTTCCCAAAAGGCGACAAAACCTGTTTTTTTGTCTTCCCCTCAACCTCTATTCACAAATCAGCCTTTTGTTTCTCTCAGTAATTACTACACATCTATTTTTAAGCAATTCCTCCGTAATTCAAATTCCCACTAAGAGCTCCCATTATTTCCCCATCACAGTCGTAATCGCAGCCAGGCTCTTCCTGTGCTCCGCCGCAGTTTATTTAAGGTGGCCCCGGGTGCGGAGCCAGGGTCTTCCCCACGCCTGGGTGAGCCCCACGCTGCCCCCCCCTGCCACGAAGACCACATGGGGGCACGACTAACCCTCAGACAGCCAGGAGTCAACCCATCCCTACCCCCCCCAGTGAAAAACAACAACGACAAAAGGCTGTTAAAACAACTCCGGCTTTGCTTTTATTGCTTGAGCCTCAAGTCGAAAAAAAACCACCAACCCTCAATACTCCTGTGCACGGTTCTGACAAATTCTCCTATTTTTATGTCCTGCAGGGAAGGGGAGAGATACGGCAAATGGCCGCTCAGAGCTGCCGTTTACAGGATATTTATTGCGATTTTGGCTGATAAATGGGCTGGTCCCTGCCGCCCTCCCTGCCCTCGGTCTGCCGTGGAGCGACCCCCGGCCCGCACACCTGAAATAGAAGAAAGGTGCAAAGGTGCTGGAAAAGCAGCTCAGGAGCACACTCGGCAACTCCGCTGCACAGGAGCATTAATTTTAAATCGGAAAGGGTGTGCGAGGCTGCGCTGACAATGACGCGGGGCTGCCGGAGTATTATATCATTTAGGAGAACGATTTCTGTCTCCTCTAGAAATGGCTTGGAAGTGACAAAATACAGTTGCTGCTTCAATCTGTAACGTTTCAAGATAAAATGAAATAACACCTTTAATCAATGGACGAGACTATACAGGGTAGAAAATGAGCACGGCTATTACCTGTTTTAATTGCATACTTCAGAGTCGTTCTGCAGTTCAATAAAATTTCTTCCAAGGTCTGTGGCTGGTCTGCCAGTTCCCAGTTATATTCCTGGAGCAGCTCATTTGGGTAATGGAAATCAATAACTTTTGTCGATCTATCAAAACTTTTCACCACATACTGAAGTAAAATGTCCACAACGTCTTGTAGGAAAGACATAGTTGTTATTTCTCCATTGCATGCCGGCAGAAGATCTGGGAACGGAGAAAGGAAAAGTTAACTTCGTTTTACGACCATATACGCAGATTTTGGACTAAGCGTTCTCCCATTTACGTTTAGGAAATCTTTTAATTTGTGGTCAATGCAAATGTACTTTGTTTTCATTTAATAAGCAAATTGGTAAGACTGTATTTTAAGGAGTGTTCTGAGAGAGAATGGTTACGTTTTAATATCCTAGTTAAAATAGCAAATTTTGCCCACAGTGTACTGCAGACCAATTTTTAAGACAGTGAGAGCAAGCAGGGAAACAAGAAATGAGGGAAAACGAAATCCCAGGAAAAATAAAGACTAGGAAACAAATGCTACAAGAAGCGCTCCAAAAACTGCCATTCGCCTGGCAATGAAATACCTTTCTTGTGCCTCTCCAATGCAAGTAACTTGTTGATAACGTAATGCCTGTTTCTGAGGCGATGCTGCACGGTCTCTCGGTGCACACACCGACATCTTTTGTTTAAGTGCGAGGGCTCAGGCAGAGCCGGGCTGCGGAGGAACCCCCCAGCCCGGGGCAGCGCGGGGGCGGTCAGCCAG
>NW_010554212.1:12045-35784 GCF_000687285.1 Phaethon lepturus | reverse complement strand
CCAACCTAGTGTTTCTGTGTGATTCTGTGATCAGCAATTTTTTTCCATAAAACTTGCTGCTCTTTTTAACTCTAAATCTGTCCTATGTTTACACCTTTAGAATTTTAAAAGGCAGCATCTTTTTTTCTGTCAACCATAGGAACTCTGATGTTACTTTCCGATGCCAGTTAATTCAGAAGTTTTATAGGAAAGAACCCCTCCAAGAGGAGCTCAGCAATGTAGTATCAGGCTTCTTACAATTACTTGCTTTCCCACTTTGTGGTCTGAAGTCCAAATCTGTTAGGTGCATTAAGTTTCTCTTCAGAGAGGTTTGCTTTATAAGAACTGGTCTTCTGATAAACCTGTAGAATCACTTTTCTTACCCATAGAGTGTAATGCTTTATAATATTGAGACTTGTGCTATACGTAGCATTCACTGGGGAGCTGGTGCATAGTATTTTGTAGCCAATGTGGTCAGTATTTTCTGTATCTAGATGGAGCATTTTTGCTAAGCAGAAGTTACTCAGTTGAACAGTGCCTGCTGTGATGGGTCTCACAACTATGTTACTTGAAAGCCCAAGTCAGAAGGTCAGAGAGAACTTGTGACTTTGAAGTTATATGTAAGCAGTCTGCATAGGCCCAATTAATAAATCTCAGTGTTTAGGCAGTAAGTTTGCCCTGAGGAGCTACTGGAGAGTAGAGGCTGATAAAGCACTAGATATATCACAGTTTATGACCTACTAATGCTAAGACTCTGAGACCCAATATCCTTGCTATAGTTGAGTGAAGTATGACAACCTCATCCCACATTTTTTACAAGAGCAGCTTTTTATATTAAGCAGCCTGCGCTATTAACTGGTTTCTGTGTTGTGCAGGCACTAGGATACCCACCCCCAAGATGAGAATTCCTTCCCTGGATTCCTTTAGGTTTGTAGCTGTTTTTTTTCCAGCCAGCTCAGTGGGATTATGCTAGAGATGAGAGAGACTTTCCCATGGTCATGATTAGTCAGACCTTAATACTGTCTCAGGTGAGGTATGTTTGGGATTCTGCTGTCTGGAGACCTCCCAAGTGGTACTTGAATACGCTTAGGAGTAAAGGACAGTGACAGGTCATGTCAGACAGCATGGATGAGAATTAGCTGGAGGGAGTTGAAAGAATAGAGGATTCAACAGAAACGCTTTAGGGCAAATGAAATGAAACACAAGATAGTAGTTGTTGGGTGAAAATACCCTTCTTGCTGCTTGTGTTGACTTGAAGCTTCTCCTTTCAGAGCTAGCATTGGTTCCAGGATGTCCCACTGGGGACACCAGTTTCATCACTTCCTTTTTAATGTCAACTTTGTTCAGCACTACTTTAGTGATGAAACATTTCTTTTGATCAGTATAAAATATGGCATGCTTCAGTTTTCTTTTGGACTTAGCTTTTCTAGGAAATGACATATTACTGAAATAATGAAAGTTTGTAAAGCCCTCTTTTGGAGAATGCTGTATAACTGGTCACAGCTTAATTTGCCAGCTTCCCTTTAGAAAGATAGGAAGATTATAATTACTTGATACATATTTGTCTCACAACTTCTTGTGAAGTGATGCTTGACCCTTCTAAAAAGATTTTACTACCTGGCTATTTTTGATAGGCTGAGGGGAATAGAATATGAAAGTGATTTGACAATTTTGTTTTTTAAGCTACTTCCCCTGAAAAGAAAGCCAGTGCCCTCTATTTAGGGATTGGGAAAGTGCTGTTCAGAGACTCCCTGACACACCAGAAACTTAGCTCTGTGTTAAAGGAGGGCCACAGGTGACTTGGTGTTCAGGTCAGGGTGCTGAGTGAAGAACATGTCCACACCTCTTCAGAGACATTGAATTAACATGGAGCAGGTTGTAGCCAGTTGCCACTTTGGTTACAGTCAAGGCTTTAAGGATTGCAGCCACATGCTCCTCAGCTCACAGTGCACAATCCATGCCAGGGTTTCCAGCCTGTATGGATGTACTGAGGTTAGCAGAAAATCCTTTGCAGAATCATGGGGAATGCAGTTTAGCATTTGCTGTGTATATCTTTTCTCACCCTATTTTGAGCTGCTTTGATCATGCTCTTTGACACAACTGAATCTAGGCATCTCTGTCTGCAAGTTGTGAGCCTTGCAGTAAATATGTCAGAAAAGCTCAAGAGCGGTGCTGCTGTTTGATGGTAGAAGTTAGCCTGGCCTGACACAATTAACACCTGTGTCAGAAAGGTCTGTATTGAGCTGTTTACCAAACAGGAGACTTAGGGTATAGCTGTATTTTGAGTCTCACTGCATGTATCTTATTACAAGATGTGTTAAGTGGAAGAAAGTTACCTATGTAAGAAAACCTCTGTGACAGATCTAAATGTAGAATTGGAGAGTGGACAAATTTATACATAATTTTTCCATGCTATGTTTTTTTAATGCCTTGTCCAGTCTATTGTAGCCTTCAGATTTTCCAGGTGCTACTATTTAGGTCTAACAGAGCTGGGTAAAACTCTCACCCTGTCAGTCTGAATTTACTGAGCGCTCTCATTTTTGGTAATACTTGCTGGTTTTGTCATTCTGGAAAAAAGTTCCTGTATTGCCTAATGGGGAGCAGATTTTTCTGTTCTAATTTGAAATGCCTGTTTTATAAAAATCATCTTTAATTTCCTCAGTCAACTTGATGTGGGACTGTGTGTAAAGTAATATCATAGAATTGCATTATATAAGTGCCAAAGACAGTTTTTGCTGGAAAGCAATGGTCTAAAACTAGTTCTAGCTGCATTCATTTGGAATTCTTCCATGCAATCTGCTAAAACAAGTATCTCTTGAGCTTTAGGGGACAGAAGGAACATTACCTTTGCTTGTCTTTCATTGCTCAGTCCACTTAAGTAGCTTTTGTTTCTGAGAAACCAAAGAAATTAAATGAAGGATTTAAGATGAAGTGTAGGGTTTATAGAACATGCAGAATTTATACCATGTAGGCATTACAGAAAAATCTGCAGAGCTTGTTTGCTTCTGAGTTGCAAATGTCAAAGCCTATTCTAAGACTGATAAAACCTGGTTAAAAATTGCACATTGGAATTTGTTAGTTCATTCATCAGCCTTATGAATTAGCATTGCTAACAACAAGCTTTCCTGGAGCTTCATAAAATCCAGTAGATCTCTATAAAAAGCACAGTCTGAGGCATTGCTAAATGATGTCTAGAGTTTAAATCCCTACTACAACTAAAGTTGATTGAAGATCTCTCTATCATGGCTGCTTGTTTGCCAGTAAATAGGCAGGAGGCTAAAAATTAGTTCAGCAAGAGCTGGCTGCCCCCAGAAGAATGGTTTAAAAGAAATAATCTGCTTTCTCCAGTGTGTATGCAGAATGAAGTAGGACTGTGGGGTGTCAGAGTCCTCTCATGTACAGCAAGCTTATAGAATGGAGTATGTTTAAATAAGTACTTGCCCACCCTCATTTACAAAGTGTTTGTAGAGGAAATGGTTCTTTAGCATGCATATTACTACTTCCCACCAACACATCTGAGGTGCTTATCTTATACCTACTTTATCATGAGGCAGGCAAAAAGTATAGCAGGAAGAAAACCTTTGCCAATATTGAAAGTTATATTTACTTAAAGATGTCCCATGAGAGGTATCTGACACATCTGTGTTCAAACAAAATGTTTTTAAATGGTGGAAACTTGATTGGGAGAAAGGCATTTCTGTTGCTAGTTTGTAAAAAAAAAAAAAAAAAAAAAAAAAAAAAAGTGTTGCAGACTGATGAAAATTGTTATAGAGCAGAAAACTGCTGGGTGATTTGTGAGAAAAGAGTTTGTGGTTGCTGTGATTTCAAGTATACCTCTAAAAGAGTGGTTTTGAGTATTTGATCCTTGTTGTACCCAAAGTCTAACACAAATTTTATTTTGTTGTTTTTAAAACTTAAGTCATGTAGAAATTAGAAGTATGTTTTTCATATGGATATTTTTATTGCACTACCTTTCCTTCCTGAATCTAATAATACTTTGATTTTAAGCTACCTCTTTATGTTGAGCTTTTTTGTTAATTTTGTATTTAATTGATTTTTACTACAAAATATTTCCTTTTTTAATTTATGTGGGAATCCATGACTTAAGCAAAAGGAAGACTTGTGGTCTTTAAAGGCCTTTTTAAATTTAGTTAAAAGACTTAAGCTTTTGAAGGAGCAGAATAATTACACACTTAGAACATGGGTTCTCCTGTGTGTACTGTTTGCTTTTAGAAGGGCCAGAAAGCCCTTAACTTTATACTACCCTCAGTTGCGGATATAACTTTTGGGGGCAATATAGTTTTGAGTTGGGGAGTGTTAATAAATTTAACTTATTGCCAGTTAAAGAGCATTTAGTTACTGGTTTGGGTATTGAAAGAAAAAATAAATAAAACACTTAAGGATAACACTGCTGCTTTCTTCCAGAGACCACTCTTCCTTCTTTTCCACCCATGCCATCCCCCACCCCATGCTGTTCTCCAGTTCCTTGGCTGCATGTTATGCTCAGTCCCTTCAGCAAGGCAACAGGCAGCACAGGAGATTGGGATCAGCCTTTTGTCCTTGCTATTCTTTCACTGCTCCTTGTTTCTTACTCAGCTGCTCTTGTGTGGGTTTCTTCACCAGCTGCAGTCCCTTTAGAGTTGTAGCACCTTCTGAGTCTACTCTCAGCCTCTGCTCAAGCTATAATTTTTCTTTGGCATTTTTCCTGCTCAGCTGTTTCTCCTTTCAGCTCCTCTTGTGCTGGCATGGTCTTACCACTTTTTCCTCCTACTGCTATAGCACTGTAATCTTTTTCTTGGCATTTGCTGCCCTTTCTTAAACATGCTTTTGCAGAGGTGCCAGAAACGCCTCTGACAATGTTGGAGTGCAGTGGGTCAGTGTCCACTGTGCCCAAGAGGCAATGAGCACTAACTGAAACACAGGAGGATCCATGTGAACATGGGGAAGCACTGTTTTACGGTGAGAGTGACTGAGCACTGGCACAGGCTGCCTAGAGAGGTGGTGGAGTCTCAATGTGTGGAGATATTCAAAATCTATTTGGCCGTAGTCCTAGGCAGCCTGCTGTAGTAGGTGGCCCTGCTTGAGCAGGGGAGTTGGACCAGATGACCTCCAGAGGTCCCTTCTGACCTCAACCATTCTGTGATTTCTGTGCCACCTGTTGCAGAGCTTGCTGGGACCAGCACAGGGCAGTCTTCCCTGGCCTCTTCCCACACAAGACACCCTGCAGCCCCCTCACTACCAAAACCCTGACAGTTATGCTCAATACATGACTGTACAGGGTTTTTTGCAAATCAAGTCCTTACAGTTTGGGCTGACAGTTTTTTGTGAGTGGTAGTTGGTACTGTATTCCCTTTCTGTGTTACTTGTTGTCTTAGGTCAAGTAAATGAAACTCCTAAGGGTATAATCAGACACTTATAGCCAAGTTCTGTGTCTGGTTGCATTTGCATCCCTGCTGATTTCAGAAGACAGAACTTAGATTTCCACTTGACCAGAGGAGCAGCCAAAGGGAGTAAACTAATTTCTTTCTGCTCGACCCTTCATCATCATGAAAACAAATCTTTGTATAGTCTCTATGTGCTGTCGACTTTGTATTGTTTCCTCATGCAGTTTAATTTGAACCAACAATCTAAAGTCCTTGCCAGTTGAGAGTTGAGTAACAAGAAAGTAGAAATAGAGGAAAATAGATTCACTGCTTCAAACAAAAACCAAATTGTATATAGTTGGTGTGTGTATTTTTAAATATTTAATTTGGATTACTCAAATATTGAGTGTTACGAGCCTTCCTATGTTAAAATGAGGATTGATATATTTCAGAAGTACTTTCTCTTTAATTGTATTAGTGTGCTGTTAACTCAGTTATACTGCTGAAAAGTCTGGTTTTAGAATATTTCATCTGAGAAGTCACAACTAAAGACAGCATAAGCTTTTCCACAATAGACCTTTTATGGTGGTATATTCATATGTTCTGTGAGCAGCTGTTGGATCCATCTTTTTAAGATGATGTTTGCCATAGGTGAGGGCCCATAACAAATGTTTAACTATGCAGAATAATTGCACTTACTCTGTTTCCTTAATGTATTTCCTATGCATACTGCTCTACCTGTATGTACTGTACTTCACTGGAGGTACGAAAGGTAAATATCACATTCTTAGCTTATAAAATGTAAATTAGTTTTAAAAATAATTCTGTAATACTACATATTTTCCAGAGATATCTGTCTTCTAAGAGAGGGTGATAGTGGCAAGCCCAGTTGAATTTAGTCAAAAGTTGATATTGGTGGTCTTTACATTCTCACTTAATTTCTGAATGATTTTGATCATTTGAAATAAGTTTTTTCTTTTAAGATTTTTGTAGAAGCTATCCTATGCTAGTAAGCCAACTTTTAGGTGATTTGTAACAGATCTGATACTGCCTGTGACTCGTACAGTTCATATAATGTCTTTGTAACTTATTTTGTGCCTTTTCTTCCCCTGACTCAAAATCTCTCAATAAAACCAAGCTCTTTTGCAACATTGCAAACGTATATTATTGTACTGATTTTTTTTTTTTTACTTGCCTGACCCTTTTGTTTTTTTTCCTGGAGGGGGCTGAAGCTCTCATAATAGAACAGATATTTATAACGGACTCCACAGAAGAAAATTGACAAGGTGGAAAGCAGGTCACTTTGGAATGGCAGTGCTACAAAGCGCCTGGGAAATGGGGACTGTCAGTACTAATCAATATATTCCACTGTATCTATCACAAATCATTTCTAACAAAAAACAGTGCTAGTGGAATGTGAGAATCAATTTACTACTGGCTTCTGTTGTACTGATTGATGCTGAAAGACTGGAAACACTTTGGGGGGTTTAGCATAGCAAAATGTCTGTGGTGATGTTACTAACATTTGTACTGGGGGAGTTCCCATGAACACTAGTTGGCACTTAACATTCTTTCTTTAAAGTGTTATGCAAATGCACAAAAATCTAGTCCCTCTCCTGCTTCTGCCTAAACATCTTGGCAAGGAATGGCAGAATTTGAACATTCATCTTCATTACCTGGAAATGAGGTGATAAATAGCTTGACTGCATTTCTTGTCCCCTGTCCAGTGGCAAAGAAAATACTGTCTGAATCTGAAAAAAGTGACTGTGGGAAATAGGAATAATGCTCTATTTTAAACTGTTGGGTATCAGAGCTTTCATACTTCTGTATATGCTTCCAAAAAAATATAATTTATGGATAACTTACAGATTCTTCTTCCCTTGACCAGATGCCAAAGCACTTCATATATCAGTACTTTAAAGCGCATGTACCAAAGATGACAGGTGGTCTATGTGATTGATAATATTACCACACCTTGTGTTACATTGCATTTTATTCTTCAACATGGAGCCAAGAACAATATCCAGCCAAACTCCCTATTCATACTTCCTGGGCACAGACCACTGCAAATGTTGTCCTTTACTGTTGTATTTCTTACTACAAAAGAAAAATGCAATCATCTTAAGTATCTTTTCTGATTAATCTGTCTCATGCTTTCTGCAATCTCCTGGCCCTTTAAGGTATTTTGAAGTCTTTTGAACTTTAAGTGTTTTCATCAACTGCCTTTCTAGAATGAGTAGTTAGAATATATGAAGCATACACCAGCATCCAAAATCACTTGTTCATCCCTTGAATAGGAAGTTACCAAAGGCCATCTTTTTGTTCTTGATAAGGGAAAACCAAGAATGGGGGAAGGGGCCACAAATTACATATGGGAAGGACTGTGGTTCACATGCCTGTGAGATTTTTAATTTTTTTTTTTAGTCAATGTAGCTCTAGCCTTTGCTTTGTTGTGATGCTTCTGCTGTCAGTAATTTTTCACACTGACAAGAAGAAGATACCTTGATGTCATCAAATGGGAGGTGTGGAACTAAAGTGCCATCCCTTGAAAGCAGTGACATTTTGAGAAATGTGCTTGTCTCTTGCCTATAACAGCCCGTACTGGTTTTGAGATGGCAGTAGTAAGCATTGCCTACCAGCTGCTGAGCAGCTATCAGGCAAAATTACTTGGTTCTTCCATACTGAAGTTACCTTACTTCTGCTGGACTCATAGGCTATTTCCAAGCAGTGTGCTTCCAAGAGAGACTCAACTCTGCCTTTTCCAGCATTGTCATCTTGCATCTTGTTGGTTACACAGAGACAAGACAAATACTTGTGGTCAAATTCTCTCAGTCTTGGTGAATAAAGGTCTAATCCTGATCTATTAATTATTTAAGAGCACCTTCAATGAACAATCCTTGCTGCAGGGAGGAGGGAGGAACCTCAACTTATTGATCAAACTTGGTAACAGCAGGTAATATAATTTCATACTTGGAAAAGTGGTTCTTGAGTGACTTATTCTTGCCATTTTTTTTCAAGTAAAGATGACAAAGATACAACTGATCATATTTACCTCCATCTTGGGGAGGGAGGAGGTAATATGCACCAGAAAAAATGCAGCATTCTTTTTGATCTCACTTTCCCTTCCATGCTTCTGCTACTGAAAGGTAGCTAAGATATGACAATCCTGCAATCTGTTCTGCAGCTAAAAGTGGTCAATTTTCTTATTTCTCTGCACTTTGTATAATCCATGCAGTAGCTTGGCAAAACTACAATGGGGAATGTCGTGAGGATTCATTGAAGGGAGGGCTAACTCATCATGCTGATGGGATTACTTGTAAGTTTGCAAGGTCAGAAACAATTAAAAATCTTGTTCAGCTTTATTTTGATTCAGCTATGGTTTAAGCCATGGACCAGATCCCAAAGCTGGAGTAGGAATTTCTATTTATTTTTTAGGATTGTTGTTAGCTCTCAGATGCTTCCAGCATCCTCTGCTGGAATTCCTCTCTTGATCAACTGCTACTTCTTCCAAGAGCTCCTGCAAAGCTTTGTCACTTGCTAGAGCTATTAGTAGCACTTGGATTTGGTAGAAATCTTCTACCTTATTTTGGATGGTGGGTGCACCAAATAGGACTACCTCTGTACAAGTCCTAGCAAGTAACTGACAGTTTCTTCCTCTTCCCCAAATATAAGGTGCTATCTTCCAAGCTCTGGGCTCAAGAAAAAGTAGAAGCTGTTAGAGGAAGTATTCTGTCTACAGTTACATCAAGGAGCCAAATGCGGGTGAGTGCAGAGCTCCCTTGTGTGAGGGAGGGCAGCGGGGCTCCATCCTTCAGCGTGCTTGTACTGCCCTTTGTGAAGATCTGCCCTGCTAGCTTGAGCCTGCGATGCTGCATTTTTTTTTATGGTGCTGGTTTCCTGCTCTGCAGTCACCCTTGTTTTTCTCTAATAGTGGAAGTGGCTACTTGTACTTCACATACTGTTTTTTTTCCCTCCAATATTAAACCTGCATCAAGGCACCTCACCAGTTGTGTTGCATATCCTGGCCTGTGGATATATTTGCAGTGGGTACCAAATACCCACCCTGTTGTATATTGGTTCTTAAATAGCAGTGGGAGTCTTGAGCTTGCACAGGCCCTATTCTGTTTGGGTCAAGTTCTCTTTCTGTTTTGTTTGATACTCACTTTGAAACATTTGATTAACACCTTGTTAAAGTGGAGGAAAGTCCTCTCAAGCCTCTGCAAGCCCTGTCAGCACATACACTACCAATGTGGTGATTAGGGCAGAACCTTTGAATACTACAGCTGAAATTGGCACCGGCTCTGGGTAAGCCACTTCTCACCGGAGTTTGTTGCTTTCTTGAACCCTCCACCCCCACTCCCATCTATAAAATGGAGCCAGTGTGAGTTCACCAGACCGTGGGTTACGTTCAGTTATTGTTTATAATGATGATGCTGAGCAGGGTGCATCTCTCTTAAAAGTTGGCATGAAGATGTCATAGAGAAAACAACAATTCCTAGGAAATTAATTTTTAATGCTTTGATCCTTGCATGGTACATAGGGAGGATGAGCTTTTGGGATGGCGTGGCTTTCAGAAACAGTATACACAAGGGCAGGAAAAAGCAGTGCTCGCACAGTGGCCTTTTCTCAGGGATATTGGGTTGTTTGAGGGTCCATTATCTTCTCTAAAATTTTGAATTACAGCTGTGGCCATTTGGTCTCTAGGCTTTGCTAGCCTTTGGTTTGTTAGAGAGCAGTGAATGGAGTAGAAGTTCACTCAGATGAAATCTTTGTTGCCCCTGGTAGCAGGAACTGGACTGAATGACCCTGTGCTGCTGTGAATGCTGTTTGGCTTCCTCTTCCCTTCTGACCCAAACTCAGCATGGTGGGGAAGCAGTCCTGCCCTCTCTTACCAGACTGGTAGATTTATTCACCTTGTTTCCCCTCCTAAATACACACATACATGCACATCTACCTGCCCTCCCTCCATGGAAGCCCAAGGAGCAAAGGGATGGCTTGCTCCTTCATGCCCTAGCCTGGCCAAGCAACTTGTTCTGTATATTCCCAGTGCTTTTATTCCAGGCTTGTTTCTCTTCCCCCACTCCTGCTTTCAGTGCCCTGAATCTGCATTTAACTAATTCTAGCCCTAAATATCTGCCCTGTGTCCTATCACTGCCCGGAGCAGATGCAGCGCAAATGATTGACCCTCTCCCTTTGGCAATTTGGCTTTGACTGCACAAAACAGCCGATGAAGTGGAAAGGACTGGGCAGCTAATTACAGGGATTAGCTTGAAGCCGTATAGTTTTATGGTCCAAGATAGAGGAGGAAGTGTTTGCTGCCTGCTCTTGATGATGACAAGTTTTTAGAAGTTGCCAACTCGGAGAGTAGCATACATATTTGCCAGGCACATTTTCCAGTGACTGAAGCTGGAGTGTGTGGCAATGCAGGTCATGATCTGACCTGTTTAGAAATTCTCTGAAAAGACTTGACTGAAGCCTCTGTTGAGATTCTCTCTCAGGCAAGGCTGGTTCCCACTAGTTTGTCTGCTGAATCTCTTGATCTGCTTTGTGGTACATATATCATACTGCTAATAAAGAGCATCTCTTTTCTCACTTCTGGTGCTCTCATTCTCATCTGTATAGTAATTGTTCCCTCATGGCAATTGTTTTCCCTCAGGGCCCTTGCACTGTAGAGTCTCAATGATTCGCTCCTCCCCTTCTTTCTTCCCACCCAAAGCATGCAGTTGTCTGGCCCTTTCCCTGTGCTTTTCTTGAGACACTTCTACAGGTATACTGACAAAATCATCCTTTATCCTGATTGCTTCTTCAGCTTCTCCTTGCCATCCTCTCCTCAATGCCATGTTAGTGGAACACAACACAGTGTCCAAGCTGATATATCCCAGGGATCACCTATTAGTTGTAAGTTTGATACCTATTATCTGTGTGTGTGAGATGACACAAGCCGAGAAGTTTGATCAGACAGCTTTTACAGTAGATTGGCTGTACCACTAACCAAGATCATATAAAACCACAGCTGCTTTAATATGGTTCAAGCTCTTGCACAATGTGGTTGGTTGTCCAGCCCTCTTCACTCTGGTTTTTTTTTTGTTTGTTTGTTTAAATCTCACTCCCCTCTCATACAAATACACCTCCCAGCACTCAGAAGTAGCTCCCAAGGACTAGGCTTTTTACGTATGGAGACCCTTCTCAACTGCTTGTTGAAGCTGACCTGTTTGTTCTGCAATAATTATATTTTCATCAAGAGAAAGCAGTAGAACTTACGGGTACATAGCTGTCATTGGCCTGTGAAATATGAGACCTAGTTTCTAGTTCTGGCTCCAATGAACGCTTGTACATTTTTTACTAGTCAGTCACTGGATGAAGCACATAAACAGGGATGCCAGTCCGAGTCTTCTCTCTCCCAAGTGCATTTGTGTTGGAGTGACTGTTCTCACTTAGCACTGGTGATTTATTCAATTTGCTTCAAACTGCTATAGACTCAAGCAATAAGTTCTGAATCGGGTCAATTTGGACACAACAACAAAGTGCAAAAATAATACAAGCTAACATTGTTTGTGCTCTGGAGGGCAGCCATGGAAAAAATACGGGCTCCTGGAAATGCTGTCTGATTCAGTCTGGTCTGGTCCAGTCTGATTCAGCCCCTCATATAGACAGAGCATCATTGCAAGCATGCTCCTTGTTTTGGTTCTTGTAAATTATCGTGCATCTAGATTTGAAGTCCTTTTCTTGACAGATGAAAATAATCAGTCTACCAACAGCCAAGCAAACCTATGCTGAGATCAAAAATGAGGCAGCTTTTTCTCACTTGCCAAGACTTTCAGTGCTAAATGTTTTTCCAGTTGTGCTGTGCTCAGCCAAACATCATGTTTTCTCCAGATGCCGTTCTTCTAACCATGTGTTTAAATGAGTGAGACCTTCTTGGTGTTGAGTATTTCCTTTTTGGCCTTCAGGCCATTTACCTAGGCATATAAATAAAAGTGCTGGAAGGCTCTTGTTTTCATGAACGTTGGCCAAAGGTAGTTTTTCAAGATGGTGGGACATCCTGATTGAAACAATAGATTGGTGGTTGTAGTTTAGTGATGGATAAAACATAGTTATAGAGGAAAAATACCCTTTGCAGATGCTTGGAAATGGTCTAATGAAATATTTTATGTTTAAATCATGATGCATTGAACTTGTACTATTTCAGTGAATTTCCAGGGAACAATACATAGATTTAGAACTTAAAATGCCGGTTTTCCTGCCCAACATCTCAGTCAACTCTCCTGGGAGTCTCAGAGCCGATGCAGCCAGGACTCCCAGATTCCTGCCCCCCTGCCACCCTCTGAGCTGACCATTATGAACTTGGAAATTTCCAGTCTCTCTGAACAGCTCACCACACCAGATGCCAGTGATCTTGGCAATGCTAGAAGCCCTGCTATATGATTTATCTTTGCTATCCAGTGGCTTGCTTCTTCACAACAGCTGCAAAACTGACTGGATTCTTGTGAATTCGCTAGTTGAAGCTGGTCAGTGGTGGGTAGCAGCATGATAATCTCAGCATTTTTCAGAATTTCCTGCATCCTCAGCTAGTGATAATGAAGTGATTGCTTTCTTTGGAAATGCTACACTGCAGCCTGACAAGATCCAGGTTGTAAATAATTTTGGATTTCAAAATCTTCCCAGGTTGAGAGAACTCCTTTCTAGCAAAAGCTATCTGCCTTTTTCTGACACGTCTGGTCTGGCCACAAATGGAAAAAAGATACCAGGATTTATAAACCACTGGGCATGATCCAAATGCTATGCTTAGTTTGGAAAGGATAAAAACCTTTAACTTGCTTGCTACGAAGTGCAGGCCCAAGGCTAATGTGAGAACGTGTGGCAGTCAGAACAAGCAGCATAGGCATTTGGAGCATTTTTAAGCCTGCCAAGTATTGATCGGTGAGGGGTGGGAATGAGTGGAGAAGCATTTCAATTTGGCATCCGTATGTGATTCTGATGCTGTCACAGTGAATTAGCAGTGCTTTCTTTTCCCTGTGGTCTATCCCAGGCTCTTGTCATTGAAGCATCCCCTTTGCCCGTACCTACTTGTTAAAAAACGACAGAGTTAAAAAACCTGAATAAATTCACAGAACTTGTGCCCCCAAAAAAGCCTGATTATGTTATGCTAGTATCCTCTGCACGGAGACTGACCAGTACTGAACCATTGCTGCTGAAGACTGTTACAGCATAAATGTTTTAGGGGATTCAAGCTACAATTATTCACTTTGTACAGTCACTTAATCCACTAATGGGGAGAAATGGGGCAACAGTTTAAGAAGGCAAGAGACCTGTCAGAGATCATTAAACCTACTGGGATGATTTGTTTTGGTAGTCTCTTTTGACCCAAGTATAGGCTTCAGCTAATGCAACAGACTTAATGCCTCTAGTAATTAGAGCAAGAAGTGATGGGTCATCATTAACAACTGCAAATTAAGGGTTGTATTTCATCTGGAAGGCAGCATCTTCAACTGGCTTATTTGTTGCCACTGCAGATCATCTGTGAGTCAAGTGGTACATTGAACTGACTCATTTGTGTGATTTAGTAGAGGCTTTTTAATACATGTTTACTGTTCCGTATGAGTAGTTTTTCTAAATAGTTGACAAACAGAAAATGCCGCAATATTAGACTTTCCCCATACAGTTAATACTACTACTCTTATTTACATGATGTTGGTAATTTTTTTATTGTTGTACAGTTCACAGGTCAGATGATTTTTGATTGTAGGTTTGAAATATATTTGTCATATCTACAAAACTGAAGAGTGAAGAAAGGAAAGCCAGGCAAGCATGGAAAGCATCAGTAACTGGCAGCTTCAGAAGATACAAGAGCTAATCTAATACCATTCAAGGTATACACTTACAGAATACTTTTACGTGGGTTTCACAGATCCACAATCAAATCCAGTTCTGAATATTACCAAAGGCATGAATGAAGATGATATATCATAGATTTGGTATTTTTGCACATACAAGGAAATCCCTAAATCTCTTTAGAAGAATACTGATAAGCAAATGAAGACAAAGATACAAAGGTACAAAGGAAATTAGCCACAAACTGAACTCCATTACAAGGTGCTATGAGGTGGGCACTAAAATAAAACAAATAGGGGGTTACCTGAATCACTTCAGATAAACTCATACAGATCAGTAGGCAGGGAACTATGACTTGAGAAAATCAAGATACTGAAGTGTGGCTTGAAAATGCTTGAGAAAAGCTGGATTAATCAATGGATGCTCATCAAGCAGACTTTGGTGGACTGTCTGTGGTCAGCTGGCTGTATAAGTGATGCTGATAACCTCCTGAGGGACACAAAAGAGGGAAGGAAGGTTGCAGTGCCCTCAGCAAGAACTGTCTGAGGGTGAGCCTCCCTCTCAGAAATATGCCCAGACCCCAATGGGGGCTTAAGCCTCTTTCAAAAATCAAGAGAAAAGAAAGGGGTTCAGAGGTGTCAGAAATGTAGCCATTCTCAGTGCAGATAGGAATCTCCTGAGAAACAAGTACGCTTGGGGGATTTACTTTGTTAAACTAACAAAGCTCAAAAGCTCTTTCCAGGGCTCAGACCCATGATATCTGATGGACTGTGAGCTAATGAGAACCGAAGAGGCCTTTTCTATTTGCATCTTCATGTCATTGCCTGGCTTCAGCAGGGTGCTTTGTATCTCCCTGAAGCAGTTGTGAGCTTTTCCCATCTGTGCAGTGAACGGCTGGCTCGGCCATCAGGCTGACACTTGGGAGAGCTGGATGGGAACACGTGGCCCTTGCTGATACTCTGTGAAGACACGTTTCTGTGGCAGGCCATGGCCTCCCCTGCTCAGGGTGTTGCTAGCAGTGCGTAAGCTGCTTAAAAAGCAACAGTTAGCAAACGTTCTCCTTCAAGGAACAACATATGCCTGGTTCTGGAGAAAGGAGGAGAGTCTAAGTGACAAGAGGGGTGTTCTTTCCCTCTGTTTCTCAAAGAATGAGGAAGAAGAAATAGCCTTTTTTCACACCCTCTTGCTGGTGTGCTGGGGCATTAAGTTCTTGCAAGTTCAGAGGATATGTTTTCTCAGGAGATTGTGTTTATTAGCCTTTGGAGCTTGGGTCTGTCCCAGGTTTTCTCCATTTGTAATCTTACTTTCCTATACAAGCACTGTCAGGATAGATGCTCCCTGAGAAGGACCAACCTGGAGCATGGGTTTGCTTCTGTAGTTTTGCTAGTTAACTGGAGAAAAAAAAAAAGTAGACAAGCTAGAAATCCTGAGCTTTGAATGAGGTGAGCTGCAAAAGCCATGACTACTGGCTGAAGATAGATGAATGTGTCACTGCAACAACACTGCATCAGTTCAGCAGATCTCACTGGAGGAGCCTGAATTCTTCCCACTTTGGGTCTATGTCCTCATTTATTTCTGCAGACATTTCTCTCTCTGCACTCCCCTTTCTTTTTCCCTTCTGATACAGGTTTTTTCCACAGTAATATTCCCTCCTCAAACATGGCCATCTGTGTCTACTTTTCTCCTGTGTTCTGTGCTATCTGGTCCTCATGTAACAAATGAGAGCCCTTGTGATGTCTTTTCCTCAGTGAGGTCAAAACTGGCTGCTGTCTCCCATACCAGCATGCTGCTTTTCCCTTTACAGAAGGGCCTGTTGCTACTCTAACCTGTACTATATTTTGCTGGTGGTGTAAGGGCCTTTGTTGATTGCAGTATCTTCTCTCAGTCAGATAGCACTCTTCTGATCCTATAAGTAGCATAACAAAATCCATAGGCACTCGGTGCAAGTTGTCCATCTGCTATGATCTCCTGAATCCAATTCTTGTTACTGCTCTTCTTTCTTTCTTTCTTTGAATTCATTGAAGTCCAAGGAAATTATGAAGCATCAAATTCTTACAGCTGGAGCAAGGAGTTTTCAGAGTTGAGAAAAACCTGTTTGATGTTACATTTGATGCTGGATTTCTTGTTGCTTTTTCCTCAGCTGTCTCCCCTTCTACTGCCTTAACAGTGATGGTAAGGGAGAGTTATTCCCTTCAGGCGGCAGGAGCAGGTGGCAACTGTTGCTTAGATCCTTGGACTTCAGCATAAACTTGGACTTGAACTTAAATATGCTTGAACATAACAGAAAAAAACAGTCCTTGTCCAAGAGTTTATGCTACCTTCCCTCACTATGAAGAGGGGGAGCTGGGGACATTCAGATCCTCTTGGAGAAGTGCTTCCCAATACAAAAAGGATTACAAACATAAGGTGTGTTATTGTATACAGGAAAAATGACCAAAACCATGTTCCTCATCTGTCTGCCAGCACCTATGACTCTGGACAGCTGTCATGAGGAGACATAGGTGCAAGAAAGTGAGACCCTTAATCTCCCCTTGCTTCCTAATACACATCTGATGTTCTGGGCATTAAAGTAATATATGGTAGTGTTAAGGAAGTTGTCTTCTGTTATGTACAGCTAGCTGCTTGAGGGGGCACAAGGAAGTTAATGTTTTAGGGACACACTTTTAAAGGAATCTGACCATTTAAAAGGCTCATTCTCTTCCCTTGCACACTCTGCTTGGACTTAATCCCATACAACCTGCCCCTAAATGCCTACATGTCTTTGTGAAGGAATCCCCAAGTCCCTCAGCAAAAAGGCGAAGGCAAATGCCTGGGAGGCACAGAGAAAGGTTTGTTGTAGATTCTGGGGAATCAGATGTCCTGCAGGTATTGGTATTCCATTAATGTACTTAGTATTTGACTGTGAAGAAGAAACATCATGAAGGATAACTAGCAACAACAGTGCCTACCCTGAGGTAGCACCCAGTGCCTACCCTAGTGCTGCCTTTTGCCAGTTGCTGTAGAGTTAATAAATTAGTCAAGGGATGTCAAAGTTCAGTTTCCAGGGGGAAATAATGATTTTACTCAAAAGTGGAGTGTGCCTGCCTTAATAAGGGACACTTAGCAGCATGGGATCTCACCTCTATACTTCACTCCCTTCCATGTGCTGATGTACCCTTTTTTATAAAAGCCACCAACCCTCACTGGATCAATGAGGCCCGATCAATTGTTTTTCCCTCTGAATTACCCATATGGCGTTGTTAGCTGAGCTGCTGGCAGAAAACAAGAGACAGCTTTCTGTCTGTTTACTGTAAAGAAAGCAAAGCAAACTATAGGAGGGGACAGGCTGCAGGATATTTACTGTCAATACAGCCGGAGAGAGAGAGGAGATATAAGGAGAGAGGAGGAGAAGGGAGCAGAGGCTGCAGACTGCAACCCCAATGAATGATCTGAGTGTAAAAATACCCATGCAGTTTCAGACGGAAAGTGGGTAGATTGAAGTCAACAAGGGATAACTGAGAGTGTTTAACAAATGGTTTAGTTAAGCAAGGCAATACTTGTGGCACACAGAATAATAATGCTGTGCACGAGCATGCTGAATCTGCAGTGCAATCTGAAAGGCAATTCCAGATCTGCTCTGAGACAGAGCAGTAGCTGGGATATTTTTGTATGTGCCTGCATGCAAGAATCACAATTTAAAAGTAATCAGATGAATAATAATGATTGAACTTAGAAAACAATAACTGGAGCTAGTTTTCTGAAGCAGCTGGATGTCACCATTGTAACTCAGACAGGAACTTTTTTTTTTTTTTAAATAGGCATATATCCTTGCTTCTCTCTCCTCTTCTTCATCCACAGAGGAATTAGGTGACCTCAGCCTCGCTGGGAAAGAAGGCTCTGAGCAGCTCGCTCTGAGTGTCCCTCTACTTCCAGAGACAGGTGAACGAGTGAAGAGTGAATTCACACTTTAGAGAGCAGCGAAGACCATCTTGCCATGAAACCATTCACAGATGAAGATGTAGAAATCTACATCCAGAGCAAGGTAAGGCTTTATCTGTCCAGATTTTCTGTCTCCCACACTAGGTGTTGATTCTGAAGGGTGCCAAACTTGACAGTGAGTTTCTTGCCTGCTGTCTTCATTTCTGAGTCAAGACTGGGTGATGTTTCATAAGAACTGTATTTCTAATGAGATTTCTAGGTTTCTGTTGCAGAATGTTATCAGGGATCTCAGTTGGTAGCCTAATTTTTCAAGGTGCTTGTCCTCCTCTTCTTCACAAATCCCGAATTTTTGCTCCTGATCTGGAATTCCAGATGTGAGATTAGCTGTAGTTGCCAGCATTTAATCTAAGGAAAGGTCCTTGTCTCTGTCCTTGTCCAGTGGTCTTAGCTTGGCAGAAAGAAGACCAAAACCGCACCAGGGGTTGCCTCTAAGAAAGATGTATGTAGGATCTAGAGAGACAGATATTGTTAGAATTCACCCATCAGTCTCTTACCTCAGCTATGGATACTTCTCTATTATATCGTGATTAAAATAACATGCCTCATTAGCACATGCAGGCTGGAACCATGTTTTCTATTTTACAAGATATTACAGCACTCAATTTTTTTTCACGTCATGAAATGAAGTGAAACAGAATAAAATAATCAATGAAACAATACTGTTTTATAAAAGTAACTCTGAGACATAACATTTTTTAAAGCTGACATGTTTCATCACAGTACTTAACTAGTTCCTATTTTATAGTCTGCTTTCCCCAACAAAATGCGAAACACCGAAGTGAAAATTAATTTCAAATGGAAAGCTTTCTTTTCTGTAAAGGATGACATATTCTAGTGCCATGAAGGGGCTGGTAAGAAAGGTTTGTTTTCTCTATGGAAATGTTTTGGTGACAAGTAGGTGTATTTCTGTGAGAACTTTCATTTTCAGCCATGCAGTGTGGTGCACCGGAAAATCATTCCATGAGAATCTGTTCAGTGAGCTATAATTGTGAACATTTCTCTAAAGATTTATAAAGCGAAGCTACAAAGGAGGGAACAGAGGGAAGTCATGCACAGGAAGATGCTCATATGACTGCCATAAGTATGAGGAGCAGAAGCAGAGTGTACTTAAGTGAGGCTCGTAGTTGCCAATATTTTAGATTCTACTGAAAGTCTATTTTGTAGCAGCCTTCCATGGCTGGATTCCTAGTTTCTGCCAGCTCCTGAATCTCCTGTCCAAGTGAGGCTGCCTAACCTTCAGGCAGCCCCAGTTCTGCTTGTCAAATGCTGCCTGTTTTTGAAAATAGGTCAACCACCTGGTGCAATGAATCTCTACGATACCAAAGATTTCTTCCTTAAGCCACTCAGCAAAGCAAAAACTCAAGTGCATATGGAGTGAATGTGACTGGGTAAATAAGAACAAACCCAAATGTTCTTAACAATCCCCAGTAAATCCCAGTCCTGCTTCCTTCATCCATGATAAAACCTTAATTGACCTTGTTCTGGTTTTGTGCATTTGTTTTGGCATGATATCCAAAGTTAAGACCTGGGGAATGCCAGTAGGTGGTAGAAGTGGCTGTCTAACAAAGAGCTTATTCTGTCTCTTCTCCCAACATGTCCATGCTGGTGCTAAAGACATCTTAGATAACTGTCTTGTCTCTTCAGAAGCTGCATTCACTCACTCATGTTCTGTCTTCTTTTATGCCTTCCGTTCTGTAGGAACACTGTATCTTCCAATAGCATGATTAGGGAGCTAATTGCGGTTAGCCACAGTTAGCACCATCTGTCACATGCCCTTTGTTCTTTTATCCCTGCCCCGTGATGAGGAGTACATGCAGAAAGAGATGTTTAGTGGTACCTCCCTTAACAGGTTTTTTGAGTGTCTATACTCTCTTAGAGATTTCATGACAACTGCTGTAGCCCAGCCAGTAGGTGATGAAGGCAAGATTAAATGAGGCCAGGCTGGGTTGGATGGATTCTCCCAGGATACTGGAGATGGCAGAACGTGTTTCTAGCAGGTGCCTCTTAGAGAGAACATAGCATAAGCAATGTGTACAGGGACACTCTTAGACCTCCATTTGAGCTGACCCACAGTGATTATGTACTTTCAGCAGAAAAAGTCTGTGGTTTCTGTCTAAAAACTCTTACGGATGGACAACTTTCTCTACCACTCATACCGTTTGCTTTTTGAGAAACCATTAGGTGTCTTGCTGAGCAAATAAAGCTTATTGAACTTATTGGACTAAGGATTTTTTCTGAATGAGCAAAAACCTGGCACAGAAAATAGCTATAGCTACAGATGGAGACGTGCCATAAATGAAAACTGAGATAAGGAGGTGAAAATGAATGTGGACTACAATTTTTCAGTATAAATTAAAAAAAAAAAAAGTACATGTAAGCTACTTAAAACTAGTCTCAGAGAACAAGGATGAATTGGAATGAGGAGGAGGGTGAATTACTAGGGAAATTAAAGGGTATTATATAAACATAAGGAACTATGTCTTTTTAACATAGCAAAGAATCAGGATGCCAAGTGTAGATGAGAGCCCAGCAAAGGGAATATAACACTGCTGTCTGATGTATTTTCCACTTGCAAAAACTATTCAGGCTTAGTAAAAATACCATTAACTTTGTTGGTTGGGGGTGAGGTATTCAAACTCTGCTCATCTTCAGGTTCAGTGTTTGTCAGTTGCTCTTTGTTGGTTAATTGATCTTAGGCAAGCACTAGTCCTTTTTAGTCCGTTGTATGGCCTGTTGTTGTGAAGAAGTGCAGCTATTTGTCACCTCCCAGGGTTTGGGGACACACTTGAACACACCTGAGTGTTTTGTCTGATTTTTTGCATTTGACATAAAGGTGCCCAAATGGACTTTTAATAAAGTACTTGTCAGTGGTATTTTCTAAAAGGGAAAAGAGTGTTACTTAGATGCTGAAGCAGATCCTAAGCAAGCAGGACAGGAGTTTTAGAACAGAACCACAGAATGGTTTGCGCTGGAAGGGACCTTTAAAGATTGCCTAGTCCAACTCCCCTGCCACAGGCAGGGACATCTTTCACTAGATCAGATTGCTCAAACCCTCATCCAATTTGACTTTGAAAACTTCCAGGGATGGGGCATCCACAATTTCTCTGGGCAACCTGTCTCAGCGTCTCACTATCCTCATTGTAAAAAAAATCTTCCTTATGCTTTTGCTTCCTTTTGCTTTGGTCTTTGATAATAACAAAATACTGTAGCAATTATGTTTGACTATGGCAATTATGCTTGATCATTCACTTTAGCCAAGCTGTTAATGATCTAAACACTCTTGTTTAATGCCTGCAAGTAGCCCAACTGTGATTTTAGTTCTAGCTTCAGGTGGGTTTTCATTTTCTGAACTAGTCCTTTCAAACCTCTCATCTGTTTCTGAATTTTGTTCTTGCCTCTGAACAATGAGATTTAGTAGAACGTGATGAGAACAAAGAAAAAAAAAAAGCAAGAAGAAATTAAAGCAAGAATTTCAACCAAATGAAAGCAAGCATTAGTATGCAAAAAAAGCACAGTAGGTGGTCTTCATATCTCACCCTGCATAGGTAATTCTGGATGAATAAGTAACGAGGAATATTTTCATGAATGTCATCAACAGTAGCTGAATCTCCTCACTTTGGTAAATGTATAAGGATCTTTGGGAAAAATTTAAATGTTCTTTACTAACATGGTTCCTCCATGTTCCTCCTGTTGAATATTCTTGTTCAGATTTTGACCATCCCCTTATGCTCTATTCATTTTCAGTAGTGTGTGAAGGATCAATGATCTGTATTTTTCTGAGTTGACCATACTTCATATGTATGATACTTCATATATATGATACCACATATCTCAGTCTTTCCAAGACCCAGACCTTCCATTGAAATAATTTATAATAAATTATGCTACTACTGCTTGAAATGAAGGACTATCCATCAAGTCACACAAATATCTAATCCCCAGTGGGACTACCTGTGGAAAGATACCTTCTCCCCATCTAGGAATGGACTTTCATCTGTACTTCAGATACGAAGACAGTATGGATACTTTCAACATATTATGTAGGCATCAACGCTAATGCACAGGGTATCTGTAATTCTTGAAGTCTTGTCAGCTCTTCAAATGAAACATATCCTGGCTCTGAGAATGGCAAGTATATGCGGGGGAATAGCTGGGTATTCTGCATTAAAATGGGTAAAGAATGAGACTGTAGCTGTTGATAGCAAATTTATCCATGAAATGAAATTCTTCCCTTCCATCCAATGGTATTGGCATGGAAATATCAATTAATGCTTGGCAGTCTTGAGTACTGGCCCTTTGCTGTTCACAAGCAAGAGCTCTACTTCATGGTAAGTTGGTTGTAACATTCAGGAAACGGTAAGTTTTATTCCCAGCTCAGCACAAGCACAAATGTTTTGGGATGCTTTAAGTCAATTGTCTGTTTTCTCCTGGAGACAAAGACTGTAGTTACCTGTAATATGAAGTATCTTTCTCGGAACTGACAGGTGGAACGGCGACATTATCTGGTTTCCAAAGCAGTGGAGGAGGTGCAGAAAATCATCCAGCAACTGACTGCGGAAATCAGCTATAAGGGCACGCGATTCCAGGCTATCTCCAACTCTGGCATTCACAATGAGAATATTAAGGTATGAACAAGAACTCTAGTGTACTCTCTGGCAGCTCATAGGCAGTCAGTAAGTAATTTCTCCATTGTATAAGTGTCTGTATGGACAGGTACCTCACCCAAAACACCACAGACAATGCGTTGACGCTTCACTGTGGAAGGTCTAGTGACTCACTGGGTCATAGGGACTTACTCATGGGCATCTTACAACTAGAAGAGCATCAGAGAGGGCCAGGTAAATCAGGCTGAGCCTCTTTTTACAGCTGCTGCTCTTACAAAGAGAGTCTATTGCCAGAGCTGTCAATTGGCAAGCAGAAGCCAAAGCTCTTTGGGAGACAGAAAGAAAAACTTGCACAGCAGTAATATAAGAAGAAAAAAAATGTTCATGCCTTCATGAGCTATGACTCATATTTTTCACAGGTGGAAAACCTATCAAGTCACCAAAAAAAGAAAAAAAATCAAAAGCCTTTTTCCCGCTATGAACATTAGAAAGCTCCTTCAGAAAAATACGGTTTTTCTTGCTCACGGATTGGAACGTCTTTTTTACTGAGAAGAAATATGCTTATTGGTGGGAGAAGTTAAATGTCTCCTCATTTTAGACCTTCAAATACCAAAATAATATCGTTCTATTCCAGCTGTGAGAAGACTGGTTATTTCCTGTGACTACTTAAGAATAACTAGGGCAAGGATATAAGAAACAAACATAGCAATGGCAACTTCAGACAAAAATGATCTTTTTCATCTGAAGTAGTTCACATACTCTAGTTATCTCAACCCTTACACTAAAATGCAGCCTGTTACAGATCAAAACACACCAAACATGTAAAAGCATGAGGCTGTCTAGGATTGAAAGGGGAGAGCTCTGTGTGTATCAAGATGCTGAAAGGAGGTGGAGGCAGAATATAACAATCCCGTCTGAAATGTGGCTATTGCTCTGGGGACAAAAACGTTCAGATTTATCTTTTCTGGAATTTCTTGTAACCT
>NW_010554212.1:5167-12014 GCF_000687285.1 Phaethon lepturus | reverse complement strand
AATGACCACTGTGAAGTAAAACGGTGCCACATCCTGGTCCATGTGTTCCTTAGTGCCATAGTCTGCCACCACCTCTCATACTGGAACAAACCTGCTTGGCTAATGAAGTCTGACAAGACAAGGGTCAGGGTAAAGTTGGAGGACAACCAGAACAAAACCAAGGCAATCTATTCTGAACAGTAATTTGGTATTATGATAGGCTGATCTGAACAACCTCCGCTTAAAAGGAATCTCCAGAATTTATTTTCTTAAAAAGTAGCAGATTTGTTATTCATACTTAGCTGAACCCAGTGCTATAAATCTGTGATAGTCACGCTAGGAAGGCCTGGGTAACTGTCCTGTAGGTATGGGGCAGCAAAGAATAGGTTAGTAATAAATTTGGGGAGGGCTTGGGCTGTTCTGCTTCCAAAATCAGAATCTTTAATATCGCTGCTGACATAACTCAACATAGAGGAGACTTGTGTCAAGGGAAAGCCAATGTATTAAAACTATTCTGTGTTGAATTTTGCAAGATCTTTTTTGCTGTCAATTAAATTTACAGGAATGCTTCAGAACCTTCAGCTTCTGATTGCAAGGACTTAATTTAACATGGCGAGTGGTCTAGACTTGTTGAGAAGCTACAAGCCTCCTAATAAATATGCAGGTCTGGGTGAGGAATATGAAAGAAAAGTCTTTAGATATTCAATGTTTTTCTGACAAAAAGTCAAAATCTTTAATTAAAAAATCGAAATAAAATTCAGATGGACAAAATGCAATATTTTATTTTTACAACTCTTAAGTCTTTGTTTTCAGTTGTGGCCCCACCATTTTTGCAGCTGTGGACAGTGCAGGGCTGATGCAAAGGCTGTGGAGGCTTCAGTAAGGCGGAACAAGCAGGTTGGCGTCCAGAGTAACTACTAGTACGGCACTGCCCAACGGCATTGCCAAGCGTTTTGGTTCATGGCGGGGGGGTGGGGTGGGGTGTGTGGCTTTTCCTTTAACAACAAGGCTCAAAGGAAGCTTGCAGCTTTGCTCTGTGAAGGAATGACCTGGCACGTGCTTTCTCTCTGTTCTGTATACTTCTTGTTTTCCTTTCTGCTTCTCTCAGGATCAGCCAGCTTTACTGGCCAAGTGGTCAGCTCTGCTTCGGGGGAAGCGCCCATTCCACCCATCCATCCAGGTACAAAAGCCCTCCTGCCACCTGGTGCCTGCCGGCCCGCGTGCCTGCTTCTTCCTCGCCCACCCTCTTCTCCAGACCACCTCGCCCACCTAACCGATCCTCCCACAACTATTTCATCCTCTCTGCAAGAGACTCGCTTTTTTTTGCTCGAAGCGTAAATATTTTATTTCTAACCTAATGCTTCTGCCTCCCTGGGATATCCTGGCCAGGATCGCAAGAGCGAGGCTGAATTTAATTTGCCCAGCATACTGCAGGCAGGTTTTTGATACAGCAGGATTGACCATAAGTTACACACCCCAGGATCTGAGGCTCTTGTTCAAGCCTGTGGCTGGCTGGGGTCCGTGGTCTGTATGTGGCGCGTAAGACCATCGTGTGACAGAGCATCGGTGTGGGACTGGGATTTGTTTAGGCCAGGAGGACACCAGCTGCCCAGCTTTACAGTGCCAGCCCCAGCCTTGTGATTTCTGGTGTTGCCTGGTAAGGCCCCCATGGAGGAGCCTTGTGACTTGTATTTCAAGGCACTCGCATAACATCTGCAGCTCTTCCCTTTAAAATCTGTTGGGTGCCGGTGTGTACAAGTCAGCATCTGGCTGTGGGAAGGAATGGTTGTTTATCTGCAAATGTGGCCAAGGCAGTGAGATGAACAGTAACTGCGTGACAGCCATTGTATTTTTTCCTTATGGACCCTAGCACTTAGTTCGTGAGTGGCTCACAGGATTTCTCAGCCCAACCAAACCTGACTTGTGCAGGTCAGCGTGGTCTGCAGTGTCATCCTTCCAGTATGCTCCTGCCTTTAGGTGGTTTATATTCGACAAAAGAAGGGCTTTCTGCTGTTTCCTTTGCCATTTTTGTGCTTCTTGCTGGCCATCTTTTGTATTTCAAATCTCTTGCCAGGGACTAGAGAAGACTAGCTGCTCCCTGTAGGAGAGGGAGCCAGGAGGTGAGCGTGACAACATGGCAGCGCCTGCCCCATGGTCCCGGCTGAGGCAGACCTACGGAGGGCACTGGGGTCAGCTGAGAGTCTGGATCATCAGGCAAGTCTGTGCTGATAAGGCAGGTCTGAGTCAAGCCAGGAGCATTCATCAGGGTCAAGATCAGGCCCAATGGCAGTAACTAAGGTCAGATGCAGTCTATTGATCGGCACGCAGGTCAGTAGTGGCCAGGTAGGTCTGCGGTCAGGCTGGGAAAGCAGCTGCAGGTAGGACAACAAGGTCTGTGTAAAGGCACAGACATAGCTGTCACACAGCTGGAGACCACCACTCCTACAACACAGATGGGCGCTGAGCTGAAATGGAGATCCCAGGCCCATGGGCAAAAGGTGTAGGTAGAAGCCCCAGAAAGGCTGCTCAGGGCCATCAAAGCCTGTTAGTGCCCTCAGGACGATGGCACCTCTGCAGTAATATTTTAAATCAGCTGAGCAAACCAGGAAGGCCACCAGAATGTTTTGGTTTATTACAGGAGAGTGACAAGGACATTTCATTCACCTTGAGGTAACCACCTCACAGCAACAGCTGCCACTTCACATCCTGCTCGTGCAGCAGCTTCACCTTATTAGTGCCCATGTAAGTTAGGCTCGGTAGCAAGTGGAGTTGAAAAGCTTCTGAATCAACACAGTAAAAGTTGAAGGAGTTCAAACGCCCTCTCTGAATACCTGGACCTACTATCACTGAATGCTTCCAAACTACTGTTTGGAGATGTCTGGCTATGCCCTGGGCCAGTATGGGGTTTCATGGTGTTTGTGTCACCTTATTTACTCTTTGCAAATGGTGGTTCAGCACTGGTTTTATTGGAAAACAGTCATTCCCACAGTGAGGCCAACTAGCTGACTTGCAAACAAGCCTGTTTGAGGGTTTGTGTCCATTGGTCAGTGTTTCCATCCTTACACTGTTTCTGGCTTCCGCTCCACAGGAGATGCAGATTCATCTGGCCATCTACAGCTGGCCGAGACCTGGGTTTATTTCTGAATACCACTGCCTATGTAGGCTCAGACGTGTCACTTGCCTCACATCCCTGTCTCTTGAAGGACAGTCATGCAGAGCGAAACACTTGTAAAATGAATTTTTACTAATTTACTTATTTTACTAATGTCCATAGTGGACTTTGAAAGAGATCAGAAAAGTGTACTTTTTGCCATAGTTGTTACTACTATTGAACTCTAGGCTCATCTCTAGTAACAATTCTGAGGTAATAACTTGCATTATTTTGTTTCCCTTTGCTGGATCTCAAAACATGGTCTCTGATGTTTTCCTGCTCCTTGGCAGTTGCTAGTTATTACATCTCATGCACTTGCAGGCTCGAAATAAAAAGGAATGGGAGAAACCATGGCAGCTGTGGTGGCAAATGGTTCAGTGTGCTCTTGTCTTCTAAGGGCCCATGGCTGTCACGTCAGACTGCTTCTAAGACAATTTCCTTTTAGTCTGTGTGCCTCCAAAGTAACCCTCAGACAGGCATAGAACAGGTCCTGGCTGTAATCAATTGCTCCCATCATACCATGGCTTTTCCTTCTCTCCAAAGCTCCCAGTTTTACCTATTACTTCCTTAACCTTCTTTTCCTTACTCCAGGTTCACGAATCTGCCCTTGTCTCCTCTCTCAATCTCTCTGCACTCTCCTAGGTCTTAGCACCCAGCCAATTCCTCATCACAGTCCCTCTGCGCGGCCTGACTGGGTACAGGGAATGCCAGGTACGGCACTGGCGTTATTACACTGTGCATGGAGCCAAGCTCCTCTCCTCTGTGCGGGACCCTGAGGAACTGCATCAATGGCTAGAGGTGGAGCAGTTCTCAAAAAGCCTTCAGCAGTGGCATGAAACGGATGTGAACATCGAAGGTGATCTCGTTCCAGCCAAAGTCCTTATCGTCTTCCGGGAGCTGGTGGAGAAGTCGATTATCTCCTGTAACCTCTCCAGTGAGTTTAGTGGGGAAAAGTATAAGGGGAACTGGCTGTCTTCTGCAGCTGATAGAGGGGAAGCCATCACACACACAAAGTGTTTGTTTGGTTAACATGATCAGAAGTTAAAAAGCAACAAGCCCCTCCAAAATCAGGGAGCCTTTAGCCCATTTCAGAGGTGCATGTAGACCTGCATTGAGGATATAATACAGTAATTCTTGGCCTCTTCATACACAAGATGTTGCTCCTTTCTTAGGAATTTGGGTAGGGTCTCCAGCAATATCACCCTCACAGTTCAGCCAAGATGCAACACAGATTTTCAGAACATTTAGGAATTTGTTTGGGAAAAATCTTTTTTCTACTACAGCAGCCATGATATATCTAGATTAGCAAGGAAGATGTTATAGGAAAATTGGATACAGGGAAGATACGTAAGTAGGAGGAGAAAGTGCTTGAAGATTATTATAGGGCAGATAATGCTCTGGGGCAACCTCAGCTGCCCATAGCTTTCCAGCATGGGGTGGTGGGAACTAAGTAGAAGGACTTCTACTTAAGCAAAGTCTGTTGGACAAGTACACTTTCCCTAGCATGCAGGCTGCTCCAGGCCTGTTCAGCAGAACTGGACTCAGGAAGTTTGCTTTCAGTAATGGCACTGATCCCTCTGTGAGCAATTCAAAGTGCCTGTTTATTTCCTGTGGCGATTTATACTGGAAGCACTTTATCACTGACAAAATGCAATCAGTGGTGCATGCAACATGGCTTCATAGCTACAACATCTGTAGCAAGATGCTGCCTGAACAGTGATCTTCATGCTTAATTCTTAGCATCCTAGAGGTGTGTTATAGACTTCAGCTAATGAACACTTGGCTTGGTCCAAGCTAAATAGTCTATGTATGTCCATCGTTTCACATTAAGATAGTGTAATATCAAATCCAGACTGCGGCACCTCTTGCCATAGCATGTTTCCAGGATGACTTTACTCAGCAGCAGCCTGATATGGGTCTTCTGTAGTCCAGAGAAATAGGAGCCATTTCCACGCGTCTGATTGCACTCTGAATTTTAGTTACAGGAGAAAACATGTCAATGCTTCTTTTCTTCTGAAAACAGGAGAAAGTAAATCTCAGCTATATCATTACATTCTTCCAAGAAATATTTGTTATCATAGAAATGGAAAGGTTGATGGGAATGAAATTTCATTATTGAAGCTCAGAGAAAAGACCAGATGGAATGGGCTTGCATCTGAGGCTTTTACTTACATGAAAGACATTGTGTTGAAGTGAAAACCTGCCGTTGTATCTAGCGGCAGTATGTCAAGTTGTTGAGCCAGAAGAGGTACTTCTAAGGGACCCAGGGAGTGATGTTTGGGTTGATGATTCTGATGCCTTTTTTATAAGGCCATGTGGGAGGAAGCTGACACAAAGGAGATGAGCTAAGATGAAGTCAGGGGGAGTAATTAGCAATTTTGTTTGTTTCTGTGAGGAGTGAACTTCCTTCATCCCACAGTACAACCAAAGTTACAGAAAAATTTAACTGATTTAATTGCTTCCCTTTTTTTTAATTCTTTGAGCATCAGCAAAGACAATTTTTGAGGTGTCTCACTTTTCATTGGTGGAAAAATAGGTAGCATGATGGCAATGTTTTTGGAAATACTGTGAATATATTTACATGCTAACAGAACTTGTTATAGTGCTTTTCAGCTGCTAGGGATCCCTGCTGAGGGCTTGGGAGCAGTACGGTTCTTGTTTTGGTGCAAGGCTTGGCTCAGCAGGGAAATAACATGCAGATTTTATGGAGGTTTATAAAGTTCTGGTTGTGATGGTCTCCACCATTTGCAAGGTAATTCACCCCTGTGCTTCCTGCAGGAGATGCTAAATTACCATTGGGAGTAGGCAGATACTTCCTCTGTGAGGGTAGATGTTCATCACTGTCTCTTCAAGTCTGTTGTGTGGGCTCCTTGTGGAATTGCTCCTTAGCCCACACCAGTCAAAATGAGGTGGGTTAACATGCTACTATTTAACCTGCTTGTGGTAATCTGCTCCATCTTTTACTTCAGTAGGTTAGAGCGTGATCACGTAATCGGCTCAAATGGCAAAGTTGAAGGGACAGTGATCCTGCCAGAGGGACAGGCGAAGCTGGGGAGAGAAACTTCTTCCATGAACACATCTGGACCAACAGGAAACATTTCACTAAGTCCATTAGTTGCAGCTTTCATTCCTTTCTGCTCTCTTAGAGCACGTTGTTCCTGGAGATGAGCCGCTCTTCTTTCACTGAGGAAACTTCTTTCCTCCCAATCACCACGGAACTAACATTTTTTGACACTCAGCAGTCCCACTGAGGCAAGCAGTTAGCCCAGTTAGCCCTTAGTACGACTGCTCTGTACAACAGGCCATAAATTCTGGCATTGTCTTCAGTGCAAATGCATCTCCAGAAACAAAACTTATGGATACCCCACAAAACATTCTGAATGACTGGCAAGGGTAAGTAATTTGGCTTGACCATGGGTTCTCTGAAGGAATAAGGAGATCTTTAGATATGAAGTGTTCACCTGGTCCCCTCTAATCTTCAGTGTTCTCCTTGTTGTATTGTACCATTAGAAATGTTAGGTTGCACTAGTTCTCTACCTGTATTTTTAAGAAGCTGGTCCTAGAATTTAAGAGGACTCACAAAGGAAAAAAAAAAAGCAAGGTAACTGAGTGTAAAACTGAGTTGTTCCTTCATCTTCTTCCTATTCCCATTCCCTAGGGCAGATGAAGATGGTAACATTTTTCTTGTATTCTGCTTATGGCACTGAAGAGAAAGAG
>NW_010554212.1:0-5141 GCF_000687285.1 Phaethon lepturus | reverse complement strand
AAAGAGTGTTAAGACAAAACAATAGAACTGCAAGGTCCTAGATGGCCCTTTGCTTGCCTTGTGGAAAAGAACCTTTTCTTCTTTATTATCTTCTGTTGCTGCTCCTTCACAGGTAAAGTGACAGTGCTGGAGAGCTTCAGCTCAGTTGTCCGGGTGGCTGTGGAGACATCAGAATCCCAGGTGGAGGTGGAGCTGGTCCCTGCTGTGGAGATTCCAACTTGCTGGCCTGAGAAAGCCCGGTGGCCTCGTTGCCTTAAGCGTTGGCCTTCCCCGGAAAAAGTGCAGTGCATCAAGGTGAACAGTGTAAAAAGGATGATTATCTCTGTGCTGGGGTTTACCTTAGAGGTGACTGACAGGGCTGACAGTGGTTTCCCAACTGAAGGATGCATGGCAGGCAACAGCATGGTTGGAAGGAAGCGATATTTCAAAGCGCTCTGTCAGATTTTATTGGGATTTTTCCCCCCCTTACAGTGGTGTATTCTATGGAAGAAAAATTAAGTTAACTGTTTATTGCATGAGTCTCTCGCACACAGCTCTGCCTGTGTAGCTCAGTGCTGATATGCATCGTTCTTGCTGTTCTGCTCTGCCTCATGCAAGCCTTCTGCAAATGGGCTGCTATCTTGCAATTTTCCTGCTGGCCCAATCCCATCTTTCTCTACAAAGCTCATGGCTGGATTCTGGCACTCCAGCTCAGCCCCAGCTGCCATGTTCCTGCAGGTCCAGTTATGCCTTCCAGTCCTGCTCCCCTCTCATGCACGACCTGCTGCTCCTTGGCGAAGTGCCTGCAGAGCTGTGCCTCTGCTTTAGTAGCACTGCTGGTATTGCTGCTGGCTCTAGAGCTGAGTCTCCTGGGAGTAACTGATGTCAGCACATGAGGAGACAAAACAAATGGCAGTCATTTGGCTAGGAATTAGGATGAGAGCATGACCCATGTTTGCTGCCTCTGCTAACCCTGTTTAGAATACACTTTGAGAGATGTCACACATGCTTTTGGTAATATCTCTGTGTGGCTCAGAGAAGTTTGCCCCTGATCTAGTGTTGCGCTTACCCTTTTGTCCACAGTCGCTTGGTTTTGACCTTTTGGCCCGCTCCAATTATCACTGGCAGCTGTGCTTCTCCCGTGCTGAGCATATACTCATGGAAGGACTTGATGAAGATGGTGGTTGTCGCATGAAGTGCTTCAGGGTCATGAGGCAGATGAAGGAAGATGTCTGGTGTGCTGGAAATAAGCCTGTCATCACAGCTTATCACCTTCAGGTAGTCATCACCATGATACCAAAATACAGTCTCAGTATCTGTTGCAGGGGCTTCCACCCAGTCATGTCAAAATATCATGGCATAAATAGCTGTAGTCTATATAATTTCTAAGGTAATTGTCAAAATTGCAGTACCATTTCATTGCTTTACAGTGACAAGTTGTTCAGTAAATATATGTTCCAAACTTCAACAAGAAACTAAAGCCTTTAGCAATGTTATGATTGCAGCAACATAAGTAATGTTAGAGTTGAGGCCTGTTCCATTTTGACTTCACATGAGCATCATAATATTGTCTCTAATTGCATGGTTACGTACTGCTTTTTGACTATCCCAGCCATCTACATCTATCTATCTGTCTGGAGAAAAATTGTGCATTTGTCTTTGTGGATGTGCACCAAATAAAATTATCTTAGGTGAGCATTATTTCATGAATGAGGTGCAAACTGACAATTCTGGTGGTGTTTCACCTGAGGTGGGAACGGAAGAAAGAGGTAAAGGGGTGGTAGCATCCTCCCTACATGTACTTCAGGGTTCAAGATGGCTTCAAACAACATTTGTGAAGAGGAGACAGGAGGCTCTGCTATGACTGTGTCCCCCCATCTAACAGCTGCAGACACTGATGGACCACAGACAGTAAAGCAATCCCGTTTTCTGGGCCTCCATCCTCCTGGAGCTGCCAGGGAGGGGCTGCTCTTCTCCAACCTTGAAGTCTCAAGCTACCAGGCTTCCACAATAGTTACTGATCTTCTTGTGTCCAAAACCAGATGCAATGCCAAGATTTCTCCTAAAGAAAAGGTTGCAACTATCAAATGCTATTATAGTCATGGGACTAATCTAAGTCAGGACAGACTCAAAAAAGAGTTGATGAAGCTGGTTATAGCTTAGCAGAATGTAAGACTTCTCGGTGCCTGTAAGAACAACCTGGTGGAAAAACTGTCATAGGAAGGAGAAAGTGGAAAACCATTTAACCATTAGTAATGATCTCTTTCTCTGACTGAAGAAGAGGTGCAGGAAGTGCTGTTGCATGGACTCTTGATCAAAATAAAAAGCTCTTTAGAAGCTCTCCAATTCTTTACTGTAACTGTACTTCAGGCTTTTACTGCAAGAGAGGATCGGTTTACCAGACAGAAGGAATTACCTACATCACCTACAATAAAAAAAAAAAAAAAAAAGAAAAAAAAAGAACAGGAAAACAAGAGAGAGAAACAGACAGTGGATAAACCAGCAGTTGAGCAGAGGCTTGATGTTATGATCAAGTTTCCCCTGTCAGAGGTATCCAACAAGTATTATTAAACAAGATTCCACATGAAAAAGGCGCTCTATGACAGAGAAAATCTTCCCCCAGAAGTTGTGAAAGCCTTAGAGGACCAAGTAAAGGCACTCATTATGCTTACCTCCATAGGAATGAAGTTCAAGATCTGGAAGACTGAAAGACCTAGGTACATTTTGAAAGCCAACTCTATGCCTCTGGTAGACAGCTGGCAGTTAGGGATGGTTCAGCAAATGCTGGGCATAGATGACCTGTTTGTCACCTGTCTGGAAGAGCAGTGCTATTTTCCTTGCCACTAGAAACTTGATTGCAAATGCTGCTCATGGATCTTGCTGAAGTAGTTTTAGTGTGTTGAAAGGTAACTGCTCTGCAAGTTTCCAAGGAGTAGCTCTCGCACAGTTACAGCTTGAATTTCTCACTATACCTTTTATTCCCTGGCAACATTTAAAAAAAAAAATCTTTGTGGTTATTGCAGCTGTGAACAAAAAATTGTTCAGATTTGAAAAGCTGTATGAAAACAAGTTTGTCAGCAATACAACTATTGCAAGGTCTACTAGAGAAAAAAAAACAAACCAGGCAATCCAGAAGAGTATGGCTTATTTTGATGAAATTCTACCTCTGAAGAAACAGAAGAGTTGAAGGCTGTAGTTTGGCCATGTCTCACAGCGTCTGTGAGTCTCTTTTTGTGCCACTGAATCTGCAAAATAAAATTGGTATTCAGAGGATAGTAAGAAACTTAGCAGAATTATTGATCCCAAGGTGGGTGACTACTTTAAAAACTGATTTCAGGTTGACCAAGGCAGTCAGTATGACTTTTTTAGTACAGTAACTGTAAGTACCTCAAGAAAATTCTTCTCAGTCATAGGTAGGTCTGAAGAATGCAACATGGGTAGTGTAAAAATAATACTGTAAGAGCAATAATCATATGCATTTTGTTATTTTAACTACCTATTTCTCAAATGTGAAATAACATAAAATAAACTTGGGGAAACAAAACATAACACATGCTGTAAGTATCGTGTCAGAGAAGAAAAAAGCTGCACTTGACCAGAAAGCATGCCCTGCACCTGCTATGGTTGCTTGGAATCTCAGTCTGTTTGGGATGCAGATCTGTGCTCATCTTCAGCACAAATACAGCTGAAGCTAACAAATAATTATGCTAATCTGATTAGTCTTCTCTCCTTCCTTGCACCTACTGGCTTCTACACTTGTATAATAGGCCATTTTCTACTGCCCAAAATGCCTGGCATTTCTACAGAGGCTCCTGCTGGAGGATGGCAAATAAGCTAAGATTATTTTAGCAAGACCGTTTTCCTTGGGCTCCTGGCCCAGTCAATGGAGAGGGGCTCCTCTGGGGAGAGATCCTAACCAGGGACATCAGAGTTGCTCTGCCTGATTTCCAGAGAAGGCTTTAGTTGTGATCCCTCCGTTGCAGAAATGTTAACACAGGGAGATAGCAGTGCAAGTATCTCTGATTTCCAAGGCTGCCAGCCATTTACCAGCACTAAAACTGCCTTAGTAAGCTGTGTGAGCCCTCAGCAGAACCTCTAACACCTTTTCTCTCCCATATGCTTCTTACAGACAGTGCTATTCTGGACGTGTGAAAAATACCCACGCACCAAGGATTGGAGCTGCTTCCCCGAAGCCTTTCTGAGGCTGGTGCAGAAGCTGCACAAGTGTGTAAGCCAGCACTTCCTCAAGCATTACTTTGTCAAGAACACCAATCTGCTCAAATACGCCAACACCAGTGACCTGGACCTGGTGGCCAGCAAGCTCACAGTCTTCTTGGAGAACCCCGTCTTCTGCCTGGACTAAGGCAGGAAAAGACCTCCTCACCCCAACCCTGAGCAGATCCCCTGCCTCGTCTCCCCACCTATGGTTGTTCTTCGTGTCCTTCCAGTAGATGTTGCAGCTGGCTTTGTAAGACAGTTGGCACATGCAGCATGAAAGAGAAGTGTCAAGCTGGCAGCAGTGGGCGGTGAAAACTGATGGGAGGTATCACTTGATGCCCAGCTGATCTAATTTGCTTTCAACAGTGACAGCCTGCCTGGAAGCTACAGCCAGTGAAACCCAACTTTCTGTGTCAGTCAGAGCAGGCAACTGCCTTGTTCCCTGTCTCTAGTCTTGTGGCACCTAAGCAGAAAGACCGTGCAAGAGAAGTCTTGCTCTGCTGCCTACCGGCCGCGTAACTTAGCACATGTATGGTTGCTGCCTCCTCCTTTCTCACAAGGACAGAGGGTTTAATTCCCTGCTTGCCTCACAGGCTGGGTCTGTAGAAGAGCAGAGGAACATTTCTGAAGTGTACTGAAGCTGGAAGGTTTCTCAGAGGCACTTTGATGCCTCCGTCTCCAATTAAATGGGATTCTGCTCCAGTACGAAGATAACCATGCTGCTGGTGTTGGATAGCTCAAGGGAAGCAAGAGAAGGAACGGTGGTTTTTGCCTCCTCCTTGTTTTTCTCATGTCTGCTTCCAGTTTTCGTCCAATTGCTTCAAACATGTTTTCTTCATGTTTGACTTTGCCAGTTGTGTTAGTGCCACACAACCAGGGGGCTTTGCCAGAGCAGATTTCATTCCCATCCCTGGCTCCATCCAGCAGGCTGGAGGAGGAGCAGG
>NW_010554211.1:5712-17468 GCF_000687285.1 Phaethon lepturus | reverse complement strand
AGGCGGGGCGGGAGCCGCCAGGTACCGGAAGCCGTCGGTAAAGTCCTGTTGTTAGCGGGAGCGGTGGGAGACCCCAGTCCATATTAAAACCAAAAAAACCAACACGCAAACGTGGAGAAGCAAGTCATCGGTTTCTTGTCACGAAGAAGGTAAAACCTCAAAACACCTGTTTCTCGGTAGTCTGAGAGAAAAAGCCTTTCGCAAGCCTGCTGCGGCTGTGAAGCTCGCGTTGATGTCAATGAAAACGTCCAAGTTGCTGAACTCGGTTAAAGCTATATCTGAAATGACACCTCCAAGTTCCTAACATAGCAATGAATAACCTGAAGTTAAACCTGAAGGCTAATATTTTTCTTTGCTTAATTACAGTTGTCCATTTCATGGCCTTTCTCAAGCAACCTTGCTTTCTTTGTTCAAAAATAAATGAACATTGCAGGGCTGAGGTAATACCAATTTTGCTACATTTTTGTAAGACTGCTGTGTTCTCTTGATACAACTGCAGATTAAAACACCAAGATACACTTAAACTTTGCTAGAAGCTTAATCATGTGGGGTTTTTGCTTTTGGTCCACTTTCCCTTCAGTGGAGCAAGAAAAACCTGCCTGTGTTTGCACCTGTGTGTTCACCCCCAGTGACACAGGTGTTTTTCCACTTGGTGGAAACAGAAGCTGCACACGGGTGCTACCTGTCTACTAAAATAAAAGGAGAGGGCCCAGCACTGCTTGTTAAGAGTCGCTCCGTAAGCCTTGGCAGAAGGCAGGTGAGTTAAATTAAGCAGAAATGTAGGTGTTTACTGGAGCAGGAACACTAATGAAGTCACTTAGAACCCAGCCTTGCTAGCAGATCTGCAGTGACAACCCTTACCACTATGGGGACCTCGTTGCAATGGATGCCTTGCCTCCTAAGAGTAGAAGCTTAAGTATGCCTCTAGACCTGTACACACATAAAATCTATGTGTATAAATGTGGTTTCTGACCACTTTTTTTGTCTTTAAGTGTCTGTATTCCGCAGTGATGCTTTTCAAGCACTTGTCTCCAACTTAACAGACTATTCTGTGAGAAACAAAATGAATTAGCCTGGGTACCAGCAGATTGGTGTCCTTTATCCCATAAACTTCCTTCCACTACAGCAATGTGACTCCTTGGCGTATTTGCTGTGCTATGCCTTCTGGATGAGAGCTGTTAAATGTCACGGTCAGTGCAGAGCTACCCTTCTGCTGTTTGTTTGGGGGCAGCCAGCTGGCCAAAATGCATGGTGGCTTCATTCAGCATGCTTTTTCCCCACTGGGGAACATGGATGGAGAGATCTGTCACCTTCCCAGGAGCAGATCTTCAGAAAACTTGTAGGAATGTAATAGCTGAAAAAAAAACACACCAAAACAAAACAAAACAAAAAACAAAAAACCCCAACCAAAACCAGCTGGATAACTTTGTTGAACTGGTCTCTGGATTAAACATTCCTGGGAAGGAGTCATAGAGTAAGGTGGGAAGGGAAGGAAAAAAATGGAGCTGGTACATGATTAGATGGTCCAACTCTCATTTCTTTAGAAGACAGGCTGAGAATATATGGCCTATAGTAAAGCCCTGAATTAAAGCTGACAGTTTTATATGCCCTGATCACCATAGTATCTAGGTGCATTCCAGCAATGCATATCACATGTTGTTCTTTCATCTTCTCCCCAGGAGAAGTAAGTGTAGCTGTGTCTCATTGCAGTGAGATTTGTGTGTATGTATGATTGGGGGGGATTTATTTTATATCTTGTGCACAGAGTTTTGATGAACCATGTACACTCCAGAAGGCAACATCAGGGAAAAATGTGGAAGGTTTGGAGTGCCCTCAGTCCCTGCAGTTCATTCCACAAAGACAGACACTTGAGAGTATTTGTCTCCTGGAGGAACTCATTTTACCCTTTTGACATCCCGAGCATGTGTCATGTATCACCTGATGATAAAGACCAAGAACTAGAATTTGATCTGAAATGCTACGAGAGGTGAGGGTAGAGGACAGCGGGTGGTTTTGTTGTTCTTAACCATGCCTTTTGCCAAAACAGCACAAGTCAGTATTCAGCTTGAGTTCTCTAACTGCTGAAATTTTCCTGCCTAAGTGTATCTCACAGCTCCAGTCTTGCCCTGCAAGAACACAGGTTTGGGTATCCAACATCCAGCACCTTCACAAGAATGGAACAGAGCCTTCTTGCCAGCAGAACGTGACAGAAAACAGGAATTATATTGGTACAGTATAGAGCAAACCTAACTGGAAAGTGATGCTGTTACTGAGAAAAAAAATGAGCTATGATCTTGTAAACACTTGCACATGTGGCTTTGTTTACTTCCACGTGTTGCTGCACTCGTAGTTAATCCAGATGGCTGTGTGATTAAAGATGAGTGCATGCACAAGACTGAAACACAGTTTAATACTGAAAGTATTATTTAATTCTGAAAGAATTGGCTAAGCCTACATGACAATTTTCTGTTATTTTGGGGAGTTGGATGCTAATAAGAGAGATAAAGCATACAATATAAATGAGAACCATACTTTACAGAAAGAGCTTTCTTCAAAGAGCTGGGAGGAAACCTGAGATTACGTTATCACCAGCCAGTTTGGATGGGAATACACTGTGCTAGGAGTGCTGTTCTTCAAGAAATGAGACAACCTTTTCTATTGTACTGTGTGTAATTTAAAGACACAAATAAAGTCAGAGAAGTAGAACATGTAAGCAAGTAAGCCTGGTGGGCATTTGCTATTTATAGGTACTGGAAGAAGATAGGACATTATGTATGTGCTTTTTAATTGGCCAGAAATAGGAAATATGTTCATCTTGTATTTAAGCTCTTTTTACATTACAGGGATAGTACATTACAGGGCTTTGCACTCCTGCCAACATTCACTGTCAAAAGAGTAAATTGCCAGTTTTCACAAAGTTGCATATGCCTCCATAAATATAAATTCAGCAGGGGCATATGCCTTCCCAGTTTAAGTTTATACTTTTAACACATTTGATTAGAGAGATGCATATGCTGGGAGCCTGCTGCATTTACTATATTCAAAAAGAAGAAAATACCCTTAAATTTATGTATGATACATCATTTCTTGTTTTTTGGAAAATGAAGGGGGCAAACCCACTAGTCATGCTAAGTCACACAAGCACTTGTTCAGTCTCCCCACATGTCAGAGGAGATGGAAAGTAGTTAAGTGTTTGAGGTAAAATTCTGGTCCCGTTGAGGTTAATAAATTATTTTGCCCATGGGATCACAAATTCACATGACTATTTTTAGGACTGATAACGGCAGGGTAATGGAAGATAATGCTGAAACACTCCTCTGTCTGATCTACTACTTAGAAGATGTGAACTCTTAGTGTTCACATCTGAAGATAGTCACCAAATGCCTTATTATTCCACCGAGCAGAGCTGCTGGCTTTGGAATGGAAGGTGGCCTCCTGGAGTTTTTACTTCAGTATTTTTTATTCCTCAGAGAAGGTAACAGAGAAGGGAATAATATCTTCAGCAACCTTGACACAACCTAATTTTGCAATGAGATACCTGCCGTAGCACCCACGGTCCAAAATCAACTGTCAGCCTCTTGCTCATCACCTTGTCCTGCAGCATTTTTATCCGGAAAAGATCACAGTACAGCTCCTTCTCTGAGGTGTGCCAGCAGCACTCCATATCGACGTGTTTCCATCTCCTATCTTTGTGTCCAGACTCATGAGAATAGGGCTTCCACTCCCTTAAAACAGTAGAAGAGTAACATGCTCCCACATACCGCTGGAAGGTTTGGGCAGGACATCCCATGTTTTGGCTCTGGAAGGACAGGGTGGTGTTTGGAGAGGAATGTCTGGCAGTCATCTTTCCATACCATAGAACATCTACCCTGAAGTCCAGGCCTGTTGCTTGCACATGGGTCTACAAGGACCTTTTTCACACACCTGAAGCTGCTACTTGTGTTGACAGGGAAAACAGGATTGAGGCATGCACAACACAGGGTTGTGTTTGATTGTACACCAGAAGAAGAGTTGGAAGAAGCAGCCACCCCTTCTCTGTACATTATACACAACTATACATTTCTTTACATTTACTTCTCTGTACATTATACACAACTAGCACCCACGGCCAGAACTAACGGAAAACCTCCATCTCACTCATAAAGGCTACACCATAGAAAAAAGCTATTATGAAAATCCCGTTATCATTCACTTTACAAAGTAAAGAGGAAAAGAAAAATCTGGCACTGGCTACAGAAGAAAACTTCCACAGTCTGACTGAATAAGGAACAAGGGATTCATCATCTTCTATGTGATTTAGAAGTTTGCTTTCAGCTTCCCATTTTTTTCCTTCCCAAAATAGACCTTATTAAAAATAAAATGAAGGCAAATTGCTGTCCGATGGCTATTCCACCCTCTGTCAGTGACGTATACTGGGAAATGGGGCAAGTCCACATGACCGCTGTCCTCCCTATCTTTGAGATAATAATGAGTATTTTAGAAAAGCGCTTGAATTATGGTTGAAAAGTGCTGTATGCCAGTTCTCTCACTACAAAACCTCAGTAAAGAAAAACCCAGGTGTCCGAAACCATCTCAGATTATAGAAGGAAAGCAAATGGTATTTGCTTGCTGATACAGAGGTAATTCAGACCTATTATTTGACAGTAGCTTGTGGTACACTTAGAAGTTGAGCTGTAGCATTATGAACTGCAGAAAGTATAGAAGTTGTTGTCTCTAGGGTCCTGTTCTTCTGTCAACGGTGATGAAAAGCACTGTGGATAGGACAAAGCTATGCTGCAACATAAAATTCAAGAAGCATCTTCCTATTTCAAGTTTTGCTTTTGCTTTTTTCTCATGTTGGGGAAAGCATCACACTTAATGCTTTGCTGAGTTACTAAAGTTCAGTCACTTACTCCTGAGAAGTTTCAGCTTGGTTTTAACAAACATCTCCTCAACTCTTCCTGTACAGCGTAAAGCAGCAGGCTCTAAAGGTAAAGTAAGGCTACAAAAAGAATAAACTGCATACTTAAAGTCAGGATGAGAGTTTTCCTTTAGAAGCAATGGTTGGCTGTAATTTTGGTTTTGGATCAGTTACTGAATTGCTGATGAAAAGCCTTAAACAGGTTTAAGGAGATTAAACTTATATTTAAGTTAATCTTAACTTAAACTTCTAAGCGTCTCTTTAGTTCTTGCAAATCTAGTAAATCCATCCTGTTTGATGCCACTCTCTTTCTGCAGACCTCTTGAGGGGGCTGAAGTGCTATGAAATGGTAGTTTCTGAAGTCCAGTAAAGCGCAGGGTATAGTTAGATATAGGGGGGCACAGCTCTCCCTCCTGGGAACTCTCGGATATCTTCAGACCCTTTCTTGAATGGACTCAAGTTGCTGAGCTGGAAGAAAGTTTTAATTTCTCACTGCCCAGAAATTTTTCATCTTGCAGAATACATCAGAACTGGGTTGCACATGATCCGTCAAATGCTAAAGACACTGTAGGATGGGGCCATATAGGAACTGCCCACTTTCACCACAGCAGATGAGCCAGCTTTTTACTGAACCATACTGCAAAAGCTAAAGTCCTTAATGAATCCTAGTGAATTCCGGTTTGCTGTTCTAACTGGGTATTGTGTCTGAATTCTCCTACCTGTGAAGACACATCTGTCTAGTGATGTTAGAAGACTGAATACCACCATGGTGGAAAGAACAGACTGCAGCAGGTAGGGATTAGTTTCTGTGTTAAAGGATCTATTAAGTACATCAAAAGCACCAATAACTTTCTCCAGTGCTTATTACAGGTTATTCAACTTAAACCAGTTGACTTTTCCTTAATCTTTCTCCTCCTGAAAGTATATTTAACTTAGGCATTCTGTCTGTCTACCTCACATCCCTGTATTGGCAATGATGAACTAACAGAACTGCAGTAACCGTTGATGAAATCATATTTTTGCCACATGATGAATGGATTCGCAGTTGTATTGCAGACAGAACTGAAATGTGATCCCTTTCTGTCACAAAGCACCATGACTGGACCCAATTACCACAAAACTCAAGTCCATAGGACCAAGCACCTTTCCCACAACGTTAAGAGAAATATGTTTTCTCTGTTCACTGGATTTGTAATGATGGAGAATTATGCCACAAGCACCCCTAAGCAGGGCAAAAGGCCATAGATTAGCATGGATTTTTTTAAGAACATAACCGTAGTCAAAAAGAGAAGTCCCGTATCTTAGACCACGAAATTTTTTAAGACACTCTTAGGGTTTCTTACTTTCATTTTATACTCTGAGATTAGCAGCATTCAGAAAGACGTTTGGAGTTAATAAATGCTGTTTTCATTACAGATTTGGTTCTTTTGGCTCAATTGTAATTCACTCTGTTTTTATTTTTTCCTGCTACTGGGAATGACTCAAGTACTAAGGAGCTCAAAGCTTGCTGTGGTAGATAAAGTAGACTTTAAGAGCAACATGCGTTCATCTCAGTAGCAGAAAAATAAACAATTCAGTGTTCATGTGTTAGTAAGAGCTATATCAAATTGTGATTATTGTTCTATAGATATGACTCTGCTTCGGTCGTATCGGTAAGAGTGTGCTGTCCTTAATCAGGTGTCCTTTTCATTTACAGTACATGGCCTCTTCTCCATTTCAAATGAGTGCTTAGACTCCTAGACTTCTTCAAGGAAGTCTCTCACAGACCTTCAGCTTACACATACTAACAATCTTGAAACACTGTGGTGGGTTGACTCTGGCTGAGCAAAGCCACTCTATGACTCCTCTCCTCAGCTGGACAGGGGATAAGATCACTCACCAGTTACCATCATGGGCAAAACAGACTTGACTTGGGGAAATTAGTTTAATATATTACTAATCACATCAGAGAAGGGTAATGAGAAATAAAATCAAATTTTAAAACACCTTCCCCCCACCCTTCCCTTCTTTCTGGGCTCAACATCACTCCCGATTTTCTCTCCCTCCTCACCCTAAGCGGCGCTGGGGGACAGGGAATGGGAGTTGCGGTCAGTTCATCACATGTCGTTTCTGCTGCTCTTTCCTCCTTAGGGGCAGGACTCCTCACACTCTTCCCCTGCTCCAGTGTGGGGTCCCTCCCATGGGAGACAGTCCTCCATGAACTTCTCCAGCATGAGTCCTTCCCACAGACTGCAGTTATTCAAGAACTGCTCCAGTCTGGGTCCCTTCCATGGGGTGCCATCCTTCAGGAACGGACTGCTCCAGAATGGGTCCCCCAAGGGGTCACAAATCCTCCCAGCAAACCTGCTCCAGCCTGGGCTCCTCTCTCCATGGGGCCGCAGGTCCTGCCAGGAGCCTGCTCCAGCATGGGCTTCCCATAGGGTCACAGCCTCCTTTGGGCACATCCACCTGCTCTGGCGTGGGGTACTCCATGGGCTGCGGGTGGAGATCTGCTCCAGTGTGAAGCTCCATAGGCTGCAAGGGGACAGCCTGTCTCACCACCTCTGCTCCAGTGCCTGGAGCACCTCCTCTTGCTCCTTCTTCACTGACCTTGGTGTCTGCAGAGTCGTTGCTCTCACATATTCTCACTCCTCTCTCCAGCTGCAGTTGCCATTGTGCAGGTTGTTTTTCCCTTCTTAAATATGTTATCACAGAGGCACTACCACCATCGCTGATAGGCTCAGCCTTGACCAGTGGCGGGTGTTGCTTGGACCCAGCTGGCATTGGCTCTGTCAGACATGGGGGAAGCTTCCAGCAGCTTCTTACATAAGCCACCCCTGCAGCCCTGCAGCTACCAAAACCTTGCCATGCAAACCCAATAAAAACACATTTCACTTTATCTGCTGTTATGGAGCAGCATTTATTCTGTCAATGAAAAGCCAGTCTAGGATAACAGCCAATGAACAGTACAGAAAAGATTGCTGCTGGTGCAACTGGGATGGATGACTGATGCAACATACAATAAAAGTCACTCAAGTTTTTTAGGGTACTGGTATCATACGTTCCAAGAAACCTAAGGCCAGATAATGAATATTGCTTTTTCACACAATTTATGTTGCACAGACCTTTCAGATCCACACCACAGCAGCTGCATTTTCTTCACTGCTTTCCATCGTTTTGCACCTCCAGCTTCATAAGCTGGTCCTCGAACTTTTGAATGTCTACTTGATGCTTCATTAGGAACTTCCCATTTAAATGAAAAACAGGTATGTCATATTTGTATTTATCATACCACGCCGAGTTCTCTGGAAGGGTAATATCCACCTCCTGCAAAATAAACTGTGACAGAAAAGAAATATGTTAGCACCTGCTGGACGCTGAAAAACAATACCTCCTTGTCTTTTGATGGGTATTTTCTTCAGAAATGCAAGGCTGTTTTCCTGGTGGTTTTGGATTTATTCTTCCATGTTGTACAGAATTGCCCATTCTGTGGGTAACAAATGTATGCAGCCACAATTGTTGGCTGCGTGTCCGCAAAGGACTCTCTCTCTAGTCCAGGATGGTATTCTTGATCCTCTGTGCAGAACTGCTCTTCTGTGAGTGCCAACCGCAATACATACGCAGATGGCAACACAACAGCTGCCTGTTAGGCAGCAGAGTGCAACACCTCTTAATGCTCTGTTAATGGTTTCTTCCTTCAAGAAAAAGATCAAAACCGTGATGGCAAAAATTGCAATCATACATAGTTCAAACATTTGAAGCCCCACTTACTAACATCCTCCCCAAATGATATCATTACCTGCCTCTTAAAAGTTGCAAAACCCTCTATCAGGCAAGGCAATAGTATTTACAAAAGCAGTGATTTTAAAAACTACTGCAACAAGGTGTATATTGCTTTAGTTTGCCAATACTCCTTTGAGTAGCATTGTTGCAAAATGATTTGGGTAATGAGTTTTGTGGAAATCAGTGCGGAAATTGTCTTGAAGAGGTCACTCATGAAAGGATAATGATTGCAAAAAAATCCAAGCAATTCTCTTTTACAAAGGAAGAATCCTGATTAACTGTTTTTCTATATAGAAAATGCATACAGTAGTGCAATACATTACCCTTCTCCTATATGGCTCAAGCACTTCTTTAGCTTCATCACATAGAGGGCATGGTTTCTAAAGGAAAATATTCAGACCAACGTAAAGCATACAGTAAAACACACAGATCATTTGCACTGTAAAGTAACATTCACAGACAGGAATGATCATTATTGTAAATGTGGGTTCCCTCTCTCACACCACCCTGCCTTTCTGTTTTCTAGATCTTTACTTTATCCATGCAGCATGGATGAAAAGAAAATAAACTATTCAGACACAGAATTTAATTATTTCTCATTTGCTATTATTTTTCTCAATGGTGCAAATTAACAGTTTTCAACGGCTCTTCTAAAAGTTGATTCAAGGGCATGGTTTGGAAGGTCATAAAGCAGCAATAAATATTCAAAGTATTGCCATCACCAGCTGAAAATAACTGCAGGTACCACTCTTGATAAAAGAATTTCCCTTGATAGAAGGGGAATGAGGAAGTCACATGAGTAATTTCTATCCATTTCAGATTGAGTCACTTGGGTCAGTTCAAATAGCAAAAGAAGGTGACTTAAGATAACCTGGCTGACTTTGCCTGAAAGGAATTAAGCATGATCCTCCAACCTGCAGAGCTGGAAGGATAGTAACGTCCAGCAGAAAGAGCTGGCAAGCAGTTGCAGTGTTTTGACCTGTGATGGAGTCAAGGAAAAACTGTCATTCTTGAAAACTCCCCAGTCTTCCATTACAGTTATACAGCTGACTTCTGCTGACCATGCATCATGATCATTAGAGCAATACATACCTAAAGAAGTGACTCACATGAAGGCATGTTGCTTCAGTGTTTGTAATGGCAGAATTTGGCCTATAATTCACATAGCAAAGTATAAAGTGGTGAAGGTGATGGCTCTGTCCCTCTGCCTCTCACAGCTGAGTAAGATCTTCTCTTCTCCCTCCCACTTAAAGTCTTCCTCAGGCTTCTTTAAACATGGAGTTAATATGAAACAGCTCCTTCTTATTCCCACATGTGAATTAATTTGGATTAAATACTTTTAATTCACATCTAATCTAAATTGTCTTTCCCACATAGCCAAGTCCTTATGCTCTGAAAACCTATGCAAGATGCTAAAGATCAACAGTGCTGTGCTCTTGCTAGTTCTTGTCACTTTTGGACAGCCTGATGTACCTGGTATTGGTGACTGAAAGGAACATCCCAGAATCCTGCGCATCAATTTTGTAACATGCCAGGCTCTTTACAAAGTAGGACATACTCGGTTCCCCGAGGCCTGTGGAGAGCTTTCTAAAGTAACAGTCACATAAAAGCATTTGACAAACTGTTGACTCTTAGCAAAGAGTATGTTTTACTCCTGCTCTGATGGCAAGCTTAAGCACTCTGTGGTGCTAGTAAGATTGGAACTGGTTTAAAATCAGATAGTGAACTACTTCAGCTAACAGTGAAATCTGTCTAAACAGTTCATTTATATCAGCACATATTTTTCAGTAAAACAGTAGGTCTCTGCCATCACTTGCTTTACATTAATTGTAATAGGCCTGCCTGAATAAGCTGTCTTGGACAACCTTTTCTCTCAGATGTATGCCATCTTGGTGGCAAAAGGGACTCCTACTGCTGAGGCAGTAAAAATCCCTTCACAGTTACAAATGCTGTGCTGATACCTATATCTGTTAGACAGTACATGTGGTGGAAGGAATAGTTTTATTTCTACACATAATTGCCATTTATGCTGCATACTTAGATGGCAATTTTGTGGTCATTTCAAACTGGCACTGATGCTGAAGGAAGCAGACTCATCTTCCTGTCACTGCTTCTTTTGTGCTGGCATAAGCACTCAAACAGCTGCAAAGTAGAACTAGACAGGAGAATTGATCTGAGTTAACTGTAACTTTCAAAAAAAAACAAGGTTTTTTTTTAAGCTGAAGCAGTTGTTGCACGAATGCTTGTGTTGGCGTAAAAGGAGCCTTCAAGGAAAAAAACATTTGGCAGTACTAGCTTCTATCAGTTTGAAGTGGCTGCAGAAGTCATATCTCTCTCCTGCCTTCTCCTCCTCTTTTCTGCTTATTCTTAAAAATAGGAAGGATCGGAAAAGGAGTTAATTGGCATAAAAGAAGAGTGCAGATTAAATTTATTTTGAAGTAGTCTGCATTTTGCTTTGCAATTGCCAGTGGTATTGGACATGAAAAACATTGTAAGTTAAAAACACATTCAACAAGAGGCCATTTTAGAGAACTACTTGAACTCTGCTATTAGAAAATTTGATATCATAGAGTATCTTACTAGTTAGAAATTTTAAGATACAAAAATCATACAAAGAGCTTTTTTCCAGTTATTAACCCAAAGGTAGGCTCATTATTCCCTGCCTTATCACATTTGGATTATGAATGAATTGATGTTGAATCAGGCAGTGGGGCACAGAGCTGTAACTCTGAAGTATAGATCTCCTATGCATGCTATAGCATGCATTGCTCTGATTAATAAATAATAAAAGGTCACCATCTGTTTAACCTATTCATGTGTTACACAGTTTAAATCCTCCTTTATAGCTAGGGATGGAATGAAAAAACATCGTGCAGGAGGAGGAAATTATTTTAATTGCATCCATCTCCAACAAATACCACCATACTGATGCCAACATTTTCAGCATTTCTAGATATTCTCTTCTTCAACACTACATCAACCATATAAATGCAGCATAGCCCACCATATGCCATCTTATCTCAAAATGCAGAAGACCTCTGCAGATAACACAGGCTGTTGATGACAATTCATGGCAGGGGGCAGTTTACAAATG
>NW_010554211.1:0-5681 GCF_000687285.1 Phaethon lepturus | reverse complement strand
ATTAGATCTGTTTTCTAAATATGGTTAAGAATCTGCTTGTGCAACAGACAAACCTTTGCCTGCATTTTATTCCTTTTAGCATTACACATCCAATAAAGCAAAAAGAGGGTAAAGCACAATCTACTTTTTCCTCGTGCACTATCAACAATACTTAGATATATCTCCAGTCTCACAGGTAGTGCTGAAACTAAACATGAGTGCTTTGAAGAGCTTGCTTTGGCTGTTGATGCTTGTCCTGGGCAGATTATGTATAACAACTCATCTTTTTTCTCCATTTCCAGGATGAAACACTGGCAGTTGGAGAACAATTTTCAATTAGTAAGTGGACTGCAGTGCCACTGAGACATAACCATCTTGAAATATTAATTTCTTAATCTTAATTTGCTTGCTACAATGAGAGCAGGACTGTGCTGTAAAGCCTGGTGTAAAAGACACCCTGCCCAACACTACACAAATTTGAAGAGGACAAAAAGCATGGCCAAGCCATTTCATCTGGGATTCATGTACATCAAAGCTGATAAATACGCAGTCTTGCCTAGCTTTATTCTGTAAACAACCTTTACCTTGGTGAATAAAGTCAACACTGGTTTATTTGCGTTGGCTGAACAGAGTTGTCTCCCCAGTGGACTGGATGAATGTCTTGCTAGTTGCAGTGTTCTGCTCAGAAAACAAATCACCATCGTCCTGTTGAGGCAAAAATAAAATGTTTAATTGTTTTGTGGGAATTTAGAGCTCATGAAATTTAATTTTAAGATAAATGTGATACTTCAATCACAGTTCTAAAATACACACAATCTAATCCTTTCCTCAGGATTTTTATGTTCACAGTATCAACACATTAATCAGAAAAATGGTTTACTATGCAGCAGGCCAGGAACATTGCGTAGCTCAAAAAAAAACATTTACAACACCAACAACTATGTTTTCTTACTGAAATGCCTCTTTTATATTCCCTAACACAAATGCTGATATAAATGCATTAGGCTGTTTCAACTGCATAGATGCCAGTAAGAATTACACGATATTAACAAAATGCAAAGTGCTGTGCTTTGAACCTCAGTAATCTTGCTGCGGTGCTTGATATATTCTACTTACTCAAAATTATTCCATCAAAAAACTAATCTGTACCTAATCAGAATATTAATATAATGTCTTCTGCAGTGAATAAAAAGCAGCAGCCAAGACGATTTAACTTGGTAATATCGAAAGCATGCACATTGCCCTGAGTCCTTCCTGCAACAGCAAATTCATTTATGAAAAATGTTGATGGGTTTGTGATTTCTTTGGGAGAGTTTAAGTAAATTTAGTGTTGTTGAAGGGTCCCATATTAGAGTCTTGAAGTCACCTAGTCATAATAACACTAATAAGACCAGTGTTTCCTCCAAACTTGTGTCTTGATGGGACTTTTATAAGGCATTTTAAGACTGAAAGCCCAAAACCAGAAGCAAAAGGGAGTCTGCACAGAGACTATCAGCAGACATGACATGACATCAGAATTTACACCGGGAAAATCAAGTCACTTTTACATAAAGCCATACTGCTTCTGTTCAGTTCCTGTTCAGGCATGACTTACCTGCAGTTCTACTAACCACAGCTAACCACAAACACACAATATAATTCCACAAGTTTAAACAAATTAAGTGAGAGCAGGTCTACATTGCAACTGAGAAGCATGTTTTAGGCTGTTCGGTAAAAAAGAGCCCAGTGCTCTGAATCTCTCAGTACTAATATTACATAGTTTTGTTTTAAGAGACACAGTCCAGGCAGCATAACCTTTAAGGAAGAACAAAACATTGCAGTGGACTCTAAATGCAAGGCTACTTAACTGCTATGTTTCTACGCAACAACCACAAGAAAAATCAAATGGGTGACATGACACTGCTCCACCAGCCTTACTGCACTGTCAAAGACACCTTTTTTTTCCCAGACGACTCTGGTAAGGGTAACTTGCCAAGTTTCCAGAAGAAGTTTCAACAGAGCTGATACAAAGAAAAGTTACTACCCTTTGAAAAGTATAGCCTGAATTATCAATTTTCAGATGCTAGGAAAGAACCCCCCCCTTTTTTTTTCCTTTTACCACATAACAATAAAGTTGTCTAAAATAGAGTATTCTGCAATGAATGGGCTTTGGTTTTACTGTTTAAGTTTGGGACAGAAAGGGTTCTTCATCTGCATGTGTCAGGCTGGATACCAGCAAAGAGTCAGCTGCAGGGGTAGAGTTGCATGTGACTGGCACAGCACACACTGCCACTGGTTATAGCCCTTGGCAGCTACTGCATTTGTTTTACTTGGCCAGGCGGAAATGTAATTGTTTGGGATTTTACATAATAAATACAAAAGTAAGCTTGGAACCTTTTGGAAAAAGGCAAATCTGTATGACAGTAAATACAGACTCGATCATACTTAGAAATTTTGATGTCCCAGAATGGATGTGGTTTTGGCATAAAAAATTGCAGCATGTCAACCTGCTCACACGCAAGATAAAAATGCCAAAACAAACAGTTTGCATTCTGGCAAGTTTTTAAATGAATACTTCTGTTGCCAGCCTAGCAAGCCAAATTTTGTGCCTTCAAAACAAGGAAAATGCTCCCAAATTGTTCTGTGAACAGCAGAATGAATAAAGCCTAGATTTCCAGGTATCATATTCTCCCATATATACACATATGCATATAAAATGGCTCATGTTCACTCCCTTATACTCCCTTTCTTGATCCCTCCACCATCTGGTGAATTTGAGTCCAGTGGACAACTCCTACCAAAACATCAACTGAACAGCAATGAATAAGACAGTATCAGTACCTAAGCTTCAAGATCTCACCAAAAGAAATAAGCTAGCACAATGTCTTACTTCCTTACCAATTTTAAATAATTATAAGCAACGCTGTCTTTGGAATTCAGGAGCAAATCTTCATCGACCAGTACTACTACTGAAGCAAAAGTCTGCTGTTTTCAGAGTTAGCATAAGACTGGATGAATGTTTTTTAAAAATAACCTAAGGAAAACAGTGTCCTGGCTGTCAATTTATTCACCTATGTAGAATGATACTAAGGCCATACTGCAACGCTACAGCTACAAAAAGACTCGAAGGACTAATCCCAACTTAAAAAATTACGCCAGTCTCTGTCCAGGTCCTCATCATGCTCTGCTCTTGCATCAGCACAAGTCAGTCTGAGGCATCAGATGCCCTGAGGGAGGGTGATACACTGTCAGATGGCATCACGTTCCCACAGTACAAATGATACAGCTTTGACTTCCCTATGCTTCCAAAGCCCACAGTTGCCAGACAGCATCATTAAGAAGGAGAGCAGTCAGACCTGCTGCATTTAACCTGGACTAACACATGCTGCAACTTCAGCTTCACAGGATTGGAACTAAGGCTCTGCCCCCTTAAAAAAGGGGGGAGCAACTGAAAAAAAGCAATTGAAATTTGCTTTTAAATCAGTGTAATTTACTAATCTTATCTTATTGGATTAAGTAAAAAGGTTGTGGATAAAACCAAACAGCAGTGGTTCTCCATGAACACTGAACAGTTCTACTATTGTGAAGGGTTAAGTGTAGTTTGCTATTGATCAGGAGCTGACAAAAGCAAATATTCAATCACTCATCAGGCAAATCTACTGCAGCAGCTCAATTTTGTCAGAGCCACACGGCTGTTTAGACCATGCACACTACCATCGCTGAGTGAGCGGGTTCCCAACACGAGCCTGTGCTGAGCAACACTTCTGGAATGCAGAGTTCCAACCTCAGAGGTCATTTCCATGATGGTTTCATCACTGACAAAAAGAAAGGAAACCACTGCACAGATGCCACACAGCGTTCACATCCTGCTCACATCTGTATAGCTGTCTTTTGTCATGAAGAAACTGAAATGCTAAAAGCACACACACAAATCTTTCAACATGATTACTCTGGAGCTCTCTTTAGGCTATGCCCACGTAATTGTAAGATTTTTCTGAGGAACAAAATTAATACGTAAATGTAAAGAAGGATGCTTGCAAACCTCAGAACTTACCCTCCCTATACTACAATGCTACAGAATGATTTAACAAATAATGCTTGTAAGTCTGGACCTGGCTCATGCTGTAGTTTGCAAAGCCAAATTGTACTCATTTCCTGTTAATAGAATTTCCATCACCTAATAAATCCTCATCTGCTGAAACAATAAAACTAACCATTATTTAAATGAGATAATTAGCTGTGTAAACCTTATCTTAGCATCAACCAAGGAAAGACAAGCATGGCTGATTTTTTCTCCAGCTATGTACCTTTTAATGATGCGACATACTCTTAAATAATCTCAGCTTCAAGTCACCAATATACTCTTGCTCTGTCATTATGGATGTTTTATATGCATAATTATCAACACTTTTGGACAGAATTATGTCCTGTTTTCCATGGATTTAAATACATATACACAAGGATAAAATTATTATGACCTTGCAGGCATTTGTCTGTATACACTTTACATTCATATAGTATTTGATTTTGGAACCCTAACCTGGGTTTGACAGCAGGTGGGGATTGCCTAGAAAAACCACATCACTTTCTGCAAGGTAACACTGACACATCCGGAACATGCAAAATGTTAGATTGAGAATGTCCTAGTCATTTTCTAGCTATTTACCTTAAAGAAATTCTGTGTCTCTTAAACCGACTCCTTACCCCCTACTTCATCCTCATCCTAGTATGACAAAGGAGTCTCAACTGAAACAGAATGGGGAAAGCAAGCAGATGCAAATGTCAGTATATGTGCTAATGGCCCAAGTCAGCGGTGGGTTAAAACCATCTTCTTCTGTTGTCCCTCGTTCAAAACTAGCTATGGTCATCAAGGAAAGCAAACTTGCTGACAGTCTGCTGTTGTCAGTTTGATTGCTTACCAGGGAAACGCAGAACAAGAAAATATGGTAACATAGCCAGAGACCAAGGAGCATGCATGAATAGGGACACCAAATCCTGTAGTTGTTGAGATCCCCACAAGGCTTTTATCCCACTAGCTGTTCAAGAGGAGGCATGAAAAGTACAGGAAAATCTTAACAACTTCTTGCAAATGCATGTAACTCTAAAGGTCTTTAGGGAAGAATCAGGTTTTTACCTTGACTCAAACTTCAAAAGCGTCATCAGTAATACCACTTGTTTTTGCGAGGTGATGTTATAAATCAATCAATGCATATTTCTATACATTTTCTCCTCCAAACGACAGTAACACCACAAACCCACTGCGTTCCATCCCAGAAAAGATTAACAGTATAATTTCATACTAACGTGCCACAAATTTTGTTTAGTGATCCCTCCAGAGGTATCCAGTCTAGCCTCTGGTCTGAGACCTGTACTCCAGACAATTTCAGAACCATTCAATAGGTTGTTGTAATGGCGACAAGACTATTTCTGAAAACTAAAGAACTTGCATAAAGAATGGACAGTTATCGTAAAGTAAAATTATAAAACAGGGTTTTAAACTCTATTAAACATCGCCATTTGAAACCTTCTCAGCCAAATGATCCATCCCCCCCACCAACGGCCAGGGGCGAGCCAAATCAGGTAAAAACTGTCTCCAGAGGTCTTCCCATCATCTCCTGTGATGAGAAACCCTGATGCCTTCTGATGATATTTTCCAAATCGCTAATGCCCTCTACAGATAGACGGAGTCACAGCCCATCAAGAGACCACAGGACTCGCCAGCG
>NW_010554210.1:0-27772 GCF_000687285.1 Phaethon lepturus | reverse complement strand
GGCAGGTGTGGGGTCTCAGCGCTCCTCTCTGTAGGTACCAGTGAGGAGCGTACTTAAGCAATATTTAAAATACTGCTATTAATTTTTTATTATTATTTATTTTTAGCTTATGTTGCTTTCTGTTTATGTTCCTTTGAGGGAGTGAGCGTGTTTAAGTGCATAAAGTTCGAAAGGCTTTGAGAAAAAACCCGAACGGCTGCTTAAACATCATCCGGAGTGTGGAGAGTTACGTGCCGTTCTACACCGTAGAGGAAGGTGTGTTTTAGCAGCGGTCCTGGGGTATGCGGGTGAACGTAGGCTAATGACCCCCGCGTGTGGGCCCTACCTGTGTAGCAAGTCTGCAAGGCTTCAGAGTATAAAAAGATGAAGTAAAGGGGATTATGTATAGATAGTAATAGCAGGGAGAGTATGTGAGGGGACGTTGAAGTCTGAGCTTTGCATTTCTGATGAGGCGGTGTAGCTCTTTCTGCACTTGTTTATGAACTTTGTCGTAGCATTGTTTCTGGGCTGAAAGAAAATCCTCTCGGAGGCTTCTAATTCTGTTGCCTGTTTCCGTTGTGCTAGGGATATTATGTCACTTGCGTGTAAAACAGTCCATGAAGTGGGTGCATGTGTGTATTTCAGTTCCTGATTCATTTCAGATGGGTGCTTTCAGGGCACCTATTACTAATTTTTCATTAATACATGGTTATTGTTGTCCTGCAAAATATATGTATGCTGTTTCAGTATGAATTCTGGTGACCTTTCAAAGGTTGCTAACATGGGAAAGACATGGAATACTTAGAGAAACTCTACAAAACATAACTGGGTTTTATCTTTGTTTGATTTTCAACACGTATTGCAATGTTTTCTACCAGCTGACTTCATAAAATACTAGTCTTTCCAGAGTGACTTCTAGAGAGAAAGCAGAAACCATGTTTTGTTAAGTAGAACTTCAATGGTCCAGGAAAACCAAGTATGTCTGGGTTTTGTTACCAGTGTTACATTGGATGCACAATTTTCTACACAATTTAAATTAAAAAATATATATATATTGTGAAAACAACATTCTGAGTGTAAACTTCCAGGCATGAGACAACTATCACACTAAGAAAGGTGTAAATTGCACTATTTTCTAACTTGATGTAGAGTTAAAATTCCTATGTCATCCCTGATAAGATAGTAAGATACCTGTTGGGATCTTAGGAGAGTTTGAGCAGGCTATATTATTCTTTAGCTTTCAGTCCTAAGAAATATGATAAGTTTATTGAATCATAGGGAGATTTGGTGGTTGTTAAAGCATAAGCGGGGCATACAAAGTACTTAATGGAAAAAAAAAAAGAAAGTGCTTTTGCCTGGAATTCTCCTGAGTCAACACAGATCATATTAATCTAGGTACTGTAGAAGTGCTTTCATTTGTTGTAGAATGCTATATAAATTTGTGGTACAGTTTCTTTAAGTGTTTACCAAGCATGTACTCAGGCTTTTTTCTCTTTTGTAGTAAGTATTTATAGCAATTCACTAAAGGGAAATCTCCTGCTCCTGGGAGACTTTTTTTCTTTCCCAGTTGCAAAGCCCCATCTACTACCTTCTGACCATATCATCAAGTTCCTCCTGCTACTGTGGACTTATAAGATGCTACAGAAGAGTGCCCATAATAACAACTTCATTGTTCTGTGAGGATGTAAAGTCTTCTAGATGCTCCTCATAAAAACATTTTTAGGGGGATTCACAAAACCTAGCACTCCCCAAACATGCCAAAGAAACACCAACTGAAACACCTGACTTTGTTCTTTGCTTTTCATGAACACATGACAAGCAGCTCAATAAACTCTTAATTCATCTCCTTGTTTCTTATCCCATTATTTTATACTTTTATGTCTCTTGACCCTCAGGAGGTCATAAGTTGGAGAGAGTGACTCACTACAGTGAGATCATTTGTATTTTCTCTTCCAATGCAGAATTCATATTGGTGAAATGAGTCACAGGTGTGCAGAGTTGCGGAACCTGGGGAAATTCATGCAGATAGGTAGAGCTAAGTATCATATCCATTATATGTGGCACTACCAAGATTTCTGCTGAAGCCGATGTTACTTTTCCGCCCCCCCCGTTGAGCAGTCCTCTGACTTTATAGTTGCATGGATTCTTCCATACCCAGGCTTCTATCTTCTTTGGCTTTCATTGCTTCTTTACCACATGCCTCTGCAGGTCAATGTAGTTATTTGAGGACACTGAATGACTTTGCCTTGGACTAGCAGGTTCCAGAGCACAAGAGCATGTTGATTATACTTTAATTCCCTTTGCTGCTTTTTAATTCTGAGGTAGAATTACTGTTCATCTTGGGGCTCATCCACTCTGTGGATACATGTGAGATGTGGTTAGTCCATGTGGTTAGCATGACTTGCAGTTAAATCTCAGCTGTCTCTTGCATGTAGACACAGGTGATTATACTAAGATATTTAAATGGACATGTGTATTCCTTGATGCCCTCACGAACTGTGAAATATGAACATTATACAGGCTGATGCGCTGGTCAGAGGAAATGCAGCCAAAGTGGTGCATGGAGGTCCTCTGAACTGGACTAAGTGGTTTCATGTAATATCAAGGTGTGCTTATCACTTATCATTTGCATCGTTGCTGTATGATTACTTGAGGACTAATTTCCATATATAGCCATGAAAGTGATTGTCAGAATAATTGCCTGACCTTTGAACATGCTGCGTTGTTCCTGTATGCCATAAAAACATGTATTCCGGCATACTCTGTTTTTATCTATGCCTGTGTTGTTTAGTCAACTTGGCTGGAGTGCAGGAGCACAGTAAAAGTATATCTTGTCCTGAATATTGGTTTCACTTTTTTATAATAAGAAATTTAAAAATTACAAAAACATTAAAATCTGCTGTTCTCATGTCTTCTATTTCTATATGTAATCTAGACAGGTCCTAGTCCTGCAAGCGTTTAGCCATGTTTTTTGTGAGTAAACCCGCTTTTGTACTTAAGACTACTGATGATGTAAAAGTAAACATTTGAGTAATTTGGAGAGAGAGCATGTTAGGTTATGCATTCTTTTGGAACCTGGCATTACTATCTATATAGCAGGAAGGACTATTTTTTGCTTAACTACAACTACTACTATTAAAAATAGTTGCCTGTATGTATCTTTCTGTTACTTGTTTCTTGCTTTCTACTATTTCTAGAACAGTATTATTCTTGAGGCTTGTAGCTGTGGAGGAAACTTGCAGAAATGTATTTACTGCTAAGTATCAGTGTTATCAAGTTTTGTGATCAAAACTTTTTGAATTGGTAATTTTTGAATGAGAGCAAGTTGCCTGGAATCTAGTTCCCTATGGCAAAATTTTCAGGATCTTAAATGCTGATTTTAAAAACAAATAAAAAATCCAGAACTAAAGAAGGTAACTGTCATAATGGTTTCTTGGGGGAAATTTTTTCATGGTTTAAATTGGCTCTGGAAAATACTTTTTTTTTTTTTTAACCTTGTAGCAACAGTGATGCTTAGGAAGTGCAAAACTCTGTACTAGTCATGCTAGGAGAAAACTGTGCAGTGTTTTAAATTAAAATGTCATTCAACCTAGATTTGAACGTTCTGGGTGTTGTAATTACGTAAGTTCTTCTTTTATTAAAATATTTCTTCAATGAAAATCTGAATAACTGTATTAGCGACAATTTTCATAGTGGAAAATTGTTTTCTGAGAGAGACTTAATGTGAGGAGAAATAATATTCCATCTGGTTCTGTGTTTCATACTGATTAAGACTAGAATAGAGTTTATGCATGGTAATACTGATAAAAGTTCTGCTAACTGGCAGATTTCCTCATTCCATGGCTTACTATAGAAACCAAGGCAATGGAGAAGGGAGAAGGAGGATTCACTTGGAGCTTTCAGTACTCTGAGGATTTTGTCAACGGGATGGACACAAGATGTAACTGTGAATACCTCAACTAAAAAGGTTGTACCTTCCATTTAACACTTCACGTAAAGTCTGTGTGTAATGTTTAGTTGCCACTCTTCTTATTGCAGTAATTAATTAAATAAAATATTTTCATAGCGTTCACCACAATGTGTGAAATAATTCACATTCATGATAACTGTTGCCATCAAAACTCCAAAAATGACTAGGCCTAACTAAATGGATTAAAGAAATGCACAACAGGAGTACCAGCGAGTAAAAGGATCTGATCCTAGCAAGCAAGTTTGTTAGTGGAGAAGGCTTCACTGTACTGTGCCAGACGATGAGGAAACAATAAATTGTAAACGGAGTGCTGGGAAAAGATACCTAGCTAAGCGACTGCAAATGCTTTTGAGTTCGAAACCCAGGTTTTAAGCTCTTCCGTGTAAGATGTTGTCTCACTATCTCACTTCAGGTGTGACATTCACTGAGCAAACAGTTGACCAGTGGTCATGTTGTGATATGCAAAGGGATATGAACAATGAAAACAACAAATGGCATTAGTCAGATCAAGCTCAATAAGGATCAGGAGTTCCAGGTTACTGATAGAACCAGTTCTGTGTTAGTCATGAACTGCCACTTTATTAAGGGATTTTTAAGCATTGCTGTTGCTACACCTTTAAAAAAGGGCTGCAAAAATGAAACAGTAGGGGTGACTTCTCTATTTTTCAGTGTTTTATGTTTGTGATAAAATGACTAATTACATTATTTCAGCTTTGATTCAGCTGGTCACATGCAGGAAATACTAAATGTCAATCATGATCTTATTATATACTTTATTAATTTTTTGGCACTTCTAAATATAAATCACTTGATGAATTTCCAGATTTTTATGTGGGTATGTGTGCTTAGTTATTGCTATTACATACAGGTGTCCGAAGAGAATAAAGGTACTACATCACAATAGCACATCAGTGAGACTGGTATTCCTAAGCCTCACAAATAAATTATGCATAAAGCAGATTGTGTGTTTCTACATGCGTGCTTTTGGTGGGAAAGGATTATCAACCCACTTTCAGGGCTCCCTTGCAGATGTTTCCTTAATAATAATAGGCACTAGCAAAAAAAAAAAAAAAAAGCTGGATCCAGTATTACCCAGTTTAATTCACTTAGTGCTTAGTGTATTCATCCTTTCGTTTTCTTAATAATCATTGGTAGGATAGACTGATTAAATACATTGACATGTAGTATAGCTGAAATATTAGGCCGTATGTTATCAGCAAGATTATATTTAGTTGAATACTAATTTAAAGGATTTGTCTCCATGTGAGCTTCAGGAGCTAGCTGTTTCTTCTCAAACCAGATGTTCCCTCGTGGGTTTTTGTTTTCCAAAATTTTTATGGTTTGGAATGTTTTTGTCTTGATGATTTATCAAGCCCCTCTTCTAGCTCCACATGTCCCGTTCTATCTTGTTTCCATATGTTCTACCACTTCTCTTTGCACTGGTTTATCCGCTGATGACAAAGGGAAACTAGATTCTGTCTTTTCATATCCTAAAGGTAGGTCAGTATAAAGTAGTATGAAATTCTCCTTTTCGTTGAGCTCAGTATTTTGCTTCTGTGATGTGTCTAGTCCTTCCAAGCTTATTTATAGAATCAAGATATATTTAGCTGAAACTAGTGTGGATTTTGCCAGTGATATAGCTGGCATCAGGACTTTGCTTCTAAATCTGGTTTTTTCCCCTTAAGTAACATGATGTATTCAGTGACAAAAAAATTCATAACTGAATATAGAGATATATTTTGCTTTACTTGTCATCACCTATATCAGCCACTTAATTATATGGGGTATAGTATTTTTCACATCCCAAATTAGCAAAATGTTATAGCACAAATACATTTAAATCTTACCAATAATTCCATTGATTTAAAAGAGAGTTATCATCTGCTTAGTTGTATACACAGATAACTGCTTCGCTAATTCACGGCCTATTGGACAAATCCTTCTAAAAGCTGGCATCTTGTTCACCTGAACCATCAATATTTATATATCTTTGATCTTTCCAAAGGGCTTTCATTATTCTGCTATTACTATGTGTCTACAGATACATATTGCTAAACATACATGGAAAATATATATCCTCTGTAAGCTGCAGTGTTGGGAACTGTGTAATGTTTTGAATAAACTAAAATATCACTTTATCAGCATTAATTAAAATGTACATGTGAGTACACTATTGCAAAGTGGAAGTTTCTATTGTGTATATGGGAATTACTCCAAAGGTGTTTTTTTTTTTCCCCTAGTTATGCTAATAAAATTAAGCCTCACAAAATTTCAATTGCCTCTTGCAGTTTGGTAATGTTCTATGTGTCAGGCTGATCGAGCTTTTGCATAAAGATGGTATTAAAAGGGAATGCAATCTTTTTTTTTAATAGAGATTAAAAAAAAATAATTAAAATGAATGTGTACACCCCCCAAAAGTCTTTGAGACCATGCATTCTGCCTGAAACTCAAACCTCCTGGTTGGCTTCTCCAGCATGGGCAAGGTGGTTTGATCACGTCCTACTAGAGCTGCTCCCAAGAGAGGCTTGACAGCAACATGAAGCTAGTTGTTTGTTATGCCAGAGCAAATCCCTGCTTCCGGCACTCTGTGTTATGTTTGTTTTCATAAGGTGGCTTGCACCCTAAAATAGCAGCCCTCCTGTTGTGGGGAAAGACAGCTGCTGGGTCAGCTATGCTGGGCTTTTTAATAAAGTTCTGTCTGGTAGACTGACGGCCTTGAAAAGTGGAAATTATGAAATGATCTATAGTAACAGATGTACATATGTCTGTTGTGTTCCAAAAATTCTGCATGCTTTCCCTCCTGAAATATTTTTGCTGGTGGTTAACCTACGGAACAAACTCTTCTGCCATATAGTTTGTTCTTTAAGCCACTATTCTGCTTTTTACTAAGTAAATTAAGAGCAAGGCATTTAAACTCAATAGGATTAATCTGTATCAGTCCTTCTCAACCAAATAAGCATATGTTGGATGAGTAATTGAGTGCTACTGTAGTCTCTGTGCTACCTGAGAAGTGCTTCATTAAGATGTCACTTCAGAGTTGTATTGTTTTCAGCTGGACTCCTGAATCAGAGGGAGATAGACCAGTAATAGTGGGAAGGCTTGTCCCTTGTATTTCAATGAAAGTAGGGAAGGTAAGCATAGTGTTGGCTTGCTAATTGATAGTAATAGCACAATAAATATTTGTGCCATGCTTAGAAATTTAAAAATAGGGATTTAAATACTGATTACTGTTTAATGCTCAAGAGCATTAATTTTGGGGAGTTGGAAATACAAGTTTTTTCATGAATTGTCACTGTGTAACAGTAAACAACATGGCAGGGTTATTCAGTTGTTGTGAAGGTCAGTGGGAGGAGGAGAAGCCCCTTGGTGCAGACTTGTAGTTAACTGTAGCGGTTTAACCCCACCCTGCAACTAAGCATCACATAGCCGCTTGCTTACTCCCCCGCAGAGGGAATGGGAAGAGTAAAAGTGAGAAAACTCGTGGGTTAAGATAAAGACAGTTTAATAGGGAAAGCAAAAGCCGCACACGCAGGCAGAGCAAAACAAGGAATCCATTTGCTACTTCCCATCGGCAGGCAGGTGTGCAGCCATCTCCAGGAAAGCAGGGCTCCGTTACGTGTAACGGCTACTTGGGAAGACAAGACGCCGTCACTCTGAATGTCCCTCCACCCCTTCCTCCTTCTTTGTCCCAGCTTTATATACTGAGCATGACATCATATGGTTTGGAATATCCCTTTGGTCAGCTGGGGTCAGCTGTCCCAGCTGTGTCCCCTCCCAGCTTCTTGTGCACCCCCAGCCCCCTCGCTGGTGGGGTGGGGTGAGGAGCAGAAAAGGCCCTGACTGTGTAAGCACTGCTCAGCAAAAATGAAAACATCCCTGTGTTGTCACCACTGTTTTCAGCACAAATCCGAAACATAGCCCCAAACTAGCTACTATGAAGAAAACTAACTCTATTCCAGCCAAAACAAACACACTAACTTAAAATCCAAAGTGTTTGCTTATTTAGTTAAAATATTATGTGAAATAAAACATCTGTCTTGTAAGATCTCCTCCAGAGACATGTTTTGCACTTGTAAGAGAGCTGTTTATCAGCAAGCTGACTTACCTGGTAGTTGATCACACTTGATCATTGTATCATGAAAGAGGCAGGTTTTAGCTACATATTTCATTGACTGAACATACGGAAATTTGCTCTCAAAATCCTAACAAGTGTTATGTGTAAGAAATATTAATATTTTATTTTGAAAGTGCCATGGTTTGGGAAGACTTTGAGCTGTTATCTGGTAATTTTGGAAGACTGTAGCATTTAATGCAGGTTATGAGAGCAAACAGTTGTCACATTACTGTGGGACATTTTAAAAGGGCTAACAGAAAGCAAATATAAATGCATACTGAATTTAAGAATGCTCAGAAATCATGCTTGACTAAGCAAAAAGACTCCCTACAAAGGCAACTTGCATGACCAGCTTCCAGGATTTTTCTGTGTAGTAAGTATTGAACCCTATAGTTACTAGACTGTAGATAACTGCATAAGCTTATCTTTCTCACTTTATGGGACTTTAGGTTAAAAAAGTAACTTTTTTAACCTAAAGTTAAAATAATTACTTTCAAGCAACAAGTAATTTTTCTAAACTATCTAGGTTTGTAAAAGTTCTTACTAGTCTAGCACTATCTTGTAATATGAATTTTTTATGATCCTTGAAAAAAGGAAACAAAATCCCTAGTTAATGAAATCATGCACATCTTTATGCATTGTTTTGCATAGTTGGAATGTATCATTTAAATTCTTAGGGATGTCCATGTTGCTGGCTCAAACTATTTAAAAAAAAAAAAAAAAGAATTTGTCTGAACCCGAGATCTTTTATAAAGGTTTTTTTTATATTTCTGATGTTTGTAAGAAAGATGGTAAAGTTTTCACCTGAGCATCAGAAACAACTTGTTATTCTTAAATGAAAACTATCTCCTAATCATATGAATCCTACGGCTGAGGGTTTGAATAATTTAGTTAGAAAAAATTTGGTCTTTCTTTTTCCTCTTCAAAATATGATTCAAAATGACAGTTGGCAACAACTGTAGATGTTTTCTTCTGGACTAATTATTAAGAACTACAGTACCAGCAAATGAACTTCATGTGTGCCCCAGATAGTCTTCTAGTTTAGAAGCTACAAACAATACTCTATTTAGTTTGAGTCACTCAGATTTACTAATGTGCTCCTTTTATCCTCAACGCTGTAGCAAACATAGCTCCTTAAGGCTATGAACTGGCAAACGAGTAGCGTTTATGCATCTGCGGACTCTGCACAGACTGGATGGTTTTGAAATGCTGCCAGTTGCTTTTGCCGTGTATTGTGGAAGACCCTCCTTTTTCCTCTAGCTTGACCAATGAAAAAAAGAAAAACAAAAATAACCTATGAATTTTCCATGACACAAAATCCTGGCTTGCTTGTAGTATAGTAGCTGATCAGTCTAATCTTCTAATAATCTTTTGAACCATGTAGAGTTGAACGAGGAATTAGCAGGTGACAGAAGGCCATACTGTCATCTGATAATTAATGAAAACTGAAAAATAATCTGGCAACACACATCTATTTGGTACTAGGTAGTAATTGCAACTAGTTAGAATATGAAGAATCTGTGGATGTAAATTGAATTGCTGAGGGCAGGAGAATGAATGTGCATTTCTATTGTTACTCTTAATGATCTTCACATGATTAACTTCTGGGGTGACCTTAAAACTAATTAGTAAGAGTTAGCCTGTAGCGCTCTGCTGGAGTTTTAGTATTTGTAGCAACCTGAGGTTTTCTGCTTCAGACTACCAGCCAGCAGGCACACAGAAAGATGACGGCAGTACTTTTCTGGAGTGTTGCAGTTGCACTGTTTTAAGATCTCCCTCCCCTTCCATCTGTTTCTTCACTGATTGCTTTATTCACAGTTTTGCTTTGTAAGATACATGCTGACTAAATGTTATTTTCACACTTTGAGAAGAGAAAAATGGTTCATAATATTCCAGCTGGCTTAAGAAAAAGATATTTTTCTGAAGTTATGAGTGCCACAGAAGGACAAATTCCTTAGCAAAGAACCCCAAGTACAGTATGTCCTACCTCTTAAGCAGCACCGAACCTGGAAGAAATAGAGGCTTGGGACAAAAACTGTTAGCCTTGTAAGAGATACTGAAAAAATAACAGTGATATTGTAGCAGATTAAACAGCTGAAGGTGAGTACACTTTGGTTGTAGTAGATGGAATGCAAAATCCAGCAAACTCTGAAAAACTGTGAAGCACGTAACATGGAATTGTAATTTGCCAATAGCAGCAGCAGAATTTTGGCTGTGAAATTGGTAGTAAGAATTACTGTACTAGAAGCTGGTAGATAGTGAAAAGCTTTCTGTTTGTTGTATTTTAATGTTTCAGATTACTTCTGTTTCCTTACTATATAAATACTGAGATGGAGATAACATTGCAACTATTTGACTTTAATAGCACTATCACTTTTAGAAACATACTATTTAAATTGTGTTTGAGGCAGACCAGAAGATGGTGAGTCAGTGACTTCCACAATATCATCAGTTCAATATCATCAATTTGGCTTAGATTTCCATAAAAACTGAAGATGCTCTCAAAAGTCAGTTTGTGGAGTTGAGAAATTATGTGAGGATCTGTTTAATTTTAAAAGAAGTGTCTAGTCCTTCCAGTTACATAGAAAAGCTTGAAAAGTTAATCTGAGAATAACGTGAAGTATCTGAAAACAGAAGGCAGATGTCATTCCATGTAAGTAATTTTAAAACCCTTTGAATTTATTTCTTTTTTTAGTTGGTTAGGGTCTGTGATTGGTTTGGACTTGTGATTGTTTTTGAAAAGTTTGGGTTATGACTATTGGACAGCCAGAATGCCCCTCTGTCAAACGAGGGGTCTGTCAACACATTGTGAGCTGTGAGCATGAGTTTTTCTGTGTGCACTGACAAAATTCTTATTGATGCAAATGTTTCAATAAGAATTTCAGGATTTGTTTCTTAATTAAGACATATATCAGAGAATACTTATATGGGCATTTCCTATGAAAATATTTGAGTTTTTATTTTTCATTGTAGTTGCATGCTAACAAAAGCTGTATATGCATAAAGCTAGACAGAGAAAGAAAGATATTAAGTATCTTTTGCTTTTTTTTTTTTTTAACTCACTGCCTTTTGCTGTTGTAAACTTGATATGTAATGTCAGCCTTAGGCACAGAAGAATGACTTGAGGATGGAGTGCCTGAATGAACTTGCTTCTATTAGTGTAGCCTTTCCATTTATATTTTAGTGTGGTTTACTTTAATGAAATGTCACAGAGAAACCAAGTTTGGACTTAAAAAAAAAAAATTCTGTTCTTCAGAGCAGTGACTGGTAATCAAACGGGTTTTATGACACACTATTTCCTAGTTTCTCATCAAATTTTCTGTATGTTAATGATACGACTCTTTCCATGTAACATGCATTTGCATGGTAAAACTGCTATGATGCTTTGACCTTCAGCAAGCATTCATCTTGCCACAATTTCTGGGTTTAGCACTCTGTGCTATGGTGGATGTGGTGTTGGTTCAGCTTGTGGGTTTTTTCTTGCTTTTGGTGGCATCATCTGAGGCACCAGCTTCTAATGCTAATTGGAAAGCATGATCCTTGCCAACTCTGTCCTCCCAGAGACTGCATTTGCCTGGTCACTGGGTGGATGCATTCAGAAGTGATAAGCAAGTGAAGGTACTCATATGGGTAAAGATGGTGGATGTGCGGACAAGGTCAGGGAGGCAAGGGTGGCCTTGTTTGTAGAATAAGAAGAGCAGAAGAGGTGCTTGGTGGGAGCTTGCAGAAGTTCTCCAGGAAGAAGGGTCTAGCACATATGTGTACAGGGAAGCTAAATGACCAGTCAGCATGGGACATAGGCTTCAGTATAATAAACTGATTTTTGGAGAGTATCAAACGGTCCATCCAGAAGGCAAATTATATTGCTGGTGAGAGGAGATAAGACAAGGTCATATAAAATGAAGCGGTATATTAAGTTGATGGAACTTGTTGAAAGACAAATCTGGTTTCTGTTCAAGGCTCAGTCAAATGCTTCCTGGACCAGTGTAAACATTATGGTGTTTACACTTGTAAAGAAGTTTCTTCCACCAAGTCACCTTAATCTATCCTGAGCCCCATCCTGACTGTGAATACCTTGCTAATTAATTTGAATGTAGCTCTGCCATCATGGATTATTTGAATACAGACATTGCCATGTGTGAAATAGAAAAGCGAGATTTTTTGCTTTCAAAACAGTGCCTTAAGTGTTTAATTTTTATTCAAAAAACCCAGCTTCAGATTATTGATGAAAAGATGGGATGATGGGGTGGTTCACTTCTGTTACCATTACGATTTTTAGTTATAGTGAGCAGCCTCAGTAGTGTTCTTGAGATGTCTAAGGAAAACATGGTAATGCTTAATGTGAACAAAATTTTTCATTGCAAATACATGTGACTTTAATTGTGAATAGAAGCAGACCTGATTGTAACTATGTTACATATGTGAAGCACAGAGGTGAAAATGGATCTCTCAAGTGTCAGCCACACAGCTCTCAGAAATGGGCTGCAAATTTCATGAATTTTATACCAGGACTTGTGGATTTCCTTTGTGAGCACTAGTTTTAACTGTATGCGTAAAAGGTAAAAATTATTCTAGACTCGGAGCAGTATGGTGGAAGCTAAAACAATACTGAAATTATTTACTTTGGGAGGATTAATGCTACACCCACAAAGATCACATGTATTACAATCATAGTGGTTTCTGCAAATGTACATTTTCTAATAGGCTAGAGGAGACACTTGCTCTAGAGTTTGCTCAACAAAGGGAAGGTCTTCTGCATGAGCAGAAGGGAAGTCTCCCTTGAGACCATGAGCAGTCTCCCAAGGGAATGCCCAAGTCCCACTTCTCCTGCCACTGTTTTTGCCTATTCTGCCCTTGTGTGCCATTAATGGCATGCAGGTTTTATTGCTGAATGCAAGAATCTCTTAGTTTAAAATGAAAATGTTTGTGAGTATGTCTATGTTTTTCCATGTGTGTAATGAACTATGGAGCGGAGACCTTGAGGAACCTTTCTGGTTACGCCAACGCTTGCATTTCTATAGGAGTACTAAACAAGAGCTGCTTCTCGCTCTCTCGGCAAGAATATCATTGCAATTGCATTGTGCTTGAGTTACTTGTTTCTAAAGTTTTTCACTAGTTTGTTTATGGCATGATTATTACAGATGCTGAAAATCCACAAATTCAGCTGACTCCAGGTGAAGTTGCTGGAATGCAATTGAAAAACTTGTCTGTAATAATTCTGGTACATTTTCTGTGGTAATACCTGATAAGGTGCATTGTGAGCCTCTGGAAGATGTTCTATACCTGAATGCAAAAGTAACTAATGTCCTTTAGACTAACTGTAACGCTTGATTAGGCTGTGTCAGAGGTAAATTGCTATAGGTTGGTGGCACATCTCCCTAGCTTCTGAAGTCATCCAGGCATTTGGACTTGCATACCTTTAGCTCTGTCTCCAAGCTGCTCGCCTGCAAGTAGTAGGCTCAAACTTAACTTTAAGGGCATGAAAGGACCGTCCTTTTCTACTGTAGATTGTAGCAACTTTATTCTTGTTTATTCTATTTCATTTCCCTGAGATCATAAGCTTCATTTATTTGCAAGGAGTTTTGAAAACACTTTTTAGTGGAAACAGTCTCTTATTAGTGGATAGCTGGTATGTTTATGTTAAACAGTAAGTCCTTATGCCTTTTGTGTTCTTTTTCCTGTTTAAATATTTATGTTGTTGATGAATGAAACAAATATTTCAAATACTTAAAAATGATCAAGAAAGATGTTGAGATAGCGTAAAAGGTAATTAAGATTTATGGTTTGCGTGTATTCAAATGCACTGTGCCTACATTTTCCTTATGTGTCTGCAGTTCCCTTGACAGTGCTGTTCCTGAACTCTGACCAAGGTAAAGGTTGTGCATAATAAAACTGAGAGCAAGTGCCACTTTAGCAGATTCACTGTATGCAACCTTTACTTTGGATCAGAGTTCTTTGAATTTAACCATATTAGAGATTCTGGATTATTTTCGTGTCACTTAATTTGTTGCTTTTTATGGCACAACTGTTTAGTATTTTATATTGTATACTTTGATTATGTACTCCCTAACTTATTGTAAAGCTAATATGTTATATTTAAATTACATAAAATATGCAGAAGTTCAGAATACTTAATCTTGAAGTTTTCATCAAGTAAAACTTAAAGCCTGTCTCAAAACTGTGATGGTTTTACTTCAGATTAAGAGTATAGCTGTTTTTGTAGACAATCTGATTTTGTGTTCTGAAAAACAGTAGTGTTGTCTCTTATCAAGACATCTATGAGAAAAATCTTGTTTCTGATTTGCCTGGTATTCTCAAGTTCTAAAGAAAAGCTACTTGTTGCATGGAAGCAGCTTTATGCATATATTTTTCATCTGTAAATGGTTTGCTAACAGATAGGGAACCCAGGAGACACTGTATTGCAAAAATACACAAATTTAACTTCCTTGCTGTTCTGTGTTCATTGCAAAAGGCATCTAAACCACAAGATGGTTAGGAATTACTGTATTTATAAACATCAGAAAATACAGTTAGAAAGCAGTAACTTGTGTGCACAGCTCCGCAGGGCTAGTGGTATTGACAGGTATCATCACCTCAGCATCACAGTTTCACAGAGAATGTCGCTATTTCAGATTTGCTCTTGATGACATACTAATAACACAGCTTGTTGCGTTAAAGCAAATGAGATGAGGGGAAGTGGAGCAGTGGCCTGTAATCTGCTGGTGGGACTTGGAAGACTGGAGTTGACTTCCCTACTTTCCCCTTGGTCTTTGGAACTGGAGGGAAAGGTGCTGTGCCTTCTCTTGGCCGCTGCAAAGAGTTACTGCAGAGGCGAATTCTTGCATACCACCTGCTATTCTAGACTACAGTATGCTTAGTGCAAAGGAAATGGAAGAATACAGCCTCAAAGAAACCTTGACACAACAGATTCAAGCAGGAATTTTGAGTTTTATAGATCAGGCGATATCTGGGTTAATGTTGGATGAGCAGGCATTGCTTTGCCTGTGGATATGGGGTGGGCAGATCTCGCATTCCTGTTCCAGAACAGGGGATAAAAACACTCCCAGCCCTGTGCTGGACACTTGGACACTTCTGAAACTTGTAGAACTCCTAGAAAACTAACTAATTAACCAAACCAGAACAGGTCACAACATGGTCTGAGATAATCAGCTTGGGAAAATTCAGCCTGAAGCGTTGGTGTAGCCGAACTGTGAACGGGTAAGGTTTGCAGAATGTTTCAGGGAAGGTACTTCTATGAACGCTGCATGCAATAGCATTTTTTCTAATTTGGAAAAAGTGCTAAAAAAGCACTTTACTTTCCTAAAAGTGCTCCTTCTGTGTAGCCGAACTGTGAACGGGTAAGGTTTGCAGAATGTTTCAGGGAAGGTACTTCTATGAACGCTGCATGCAATAGCATTTTTTCCAAATTACTTTCCTAAAAGTGCTCCTTCTGGCATAGCTAAGGTTTCCATTGATGGTTTTTATTTGGAGTGCTGCATGCAACAATACAAAGCACAGGCAGTCTGAGATCCTCTTGAATGATACATGGGAAGGAAACCAAGTGAAACTGATACTATTGACAAATTTGCATGGCCATTCTGTGTACTCAGCAGCCAAAGGAAGCTGGAGGCATTTTGTTTGGATGAAAAGATATCTTGCTAAAGGGAACATGTATCTGCTTTATAATAGGATTGCTCTTCACCCTGACTTCAGCCTCATGAAATTATTCTGTACTTATACCATAGTAGGTAAAGTCATATCAGGCCCATGACCAGTCTAACAGATATTTCAGCTCATTGTTTTACTGCTTATTCTTGAGTCACTCATGTTTATCTTAAAGGCATAGCAGAAAATGTTTATTTTATTATTCACCAGAGGTACTGTAATTTGTTCAATAAATTCCTATAGAGTGAATAATTAACTTCAATGTAAATCTTCTAGTCCTCCTTCTATAAGATACATATTTCATGGGCAGAAAATTTATCACTGGCTGGTTTGATAATCTTCCTCTAGCAAAGATCAGTGCATATAGTTTTGGAAAAAGTAAAAAAAAAATACCAATTTTTCCCTCTTAAATCTACCTTGTTCACTGCGTGATGCTGTGCACAGAAAACTGAGGAAAATTCCTTGGATTATCAGTTTATATGTTGAAGCATAACGTATATTCATTGTTATCCTCTAACTTCTAGTAATTAAGTATTTTTGATGGTCGTAAATGGTTATGAGCCCATGCTGAGAAACATACCCTCTGACTCTTACAGATAGTGAAGCTTCAGACTGACTGTATGATATTTAAAGAACTTTCCACTTCATACTACTGTTAGTAACTGTACCTGATACCGTAATTATACCCTGCCTTTTCTTTAAAAAATCAGCAATGTGCTTTAGCAGTTGTGGTATCTTTTTTCTTTTTTTATATATACAGGTATATATATTTATTTAGCTAATTACTTTGACCTTTTGGTGTGCTTCTATTTTAAAGGTTTACAAGCATCCTCTTTGCTGCATTAGGAGTGGATTTCTATTTCTATATCTTCTTTCTTCACAAGACCCAGTGCTCATTGTTCTACAGGTGTTCTAGATTCTTTCTTTCTATGTTTATGGGACAGTATTCTGCAATCAAGACTTGTGTCACGTTGAATAACATGAAGTGTAATTCTCTCCTATGAATGTCTCCTACAGCTTTTTCATTGATACTGGAAAGATAAGCTATCTTTCCATATCCTATACCAGCGTAAACTATAATAAAAATTATAAAGTCACTGAACCCTACTGATTATTCATTTTGTCATAAAGGTTAAAAGATTTAGCATAGTAAATTAAAAAGTTAATCTCCACTGCTGTTTTATTACAGACCACCAGTGAAACACCTAAAATAATTTGTCCTTTCACATTGTTGAAGGATTGATTTAATTGGCCCCTACTCATCTTTATATTTGGGAGCCAAGAATAATCTTGGTATAAGTAAAAAGATCTTTCAGTGTAAGCTGATGGGGGAACAAAACAAACACAGCAAACAAAAACTTGGGCAGTTTTATCTTCTTGAAAAGACAACAGAAACCTCTCTGTGTGTATTCATATAAAGCTAACATTCTGTATATTAATAGCAGTTGTTTCCATTGCTCAAATTTTTATAGTATGCAAGTTTTTTCACTAATGTTTAATTAGCATTTCCTCATTTAAAATACAGCATATTTTTCTTTTCTTTTCTTGCTGACTATAGGGAACGTCTGATGCATAACCTTGTTTTAAAGTTCCTTTTGTATGTCTTACACTTCATAATGCATGTATGCAAGTTTTTTCACTATTGTTTAATTAGCATTTCCTCATTTAAAATACAGCATATTTTTCTTTTCTCTCCTTGCTGACTATAGGGAACATCTGATGCATAACCTTGTTTTAAAGTTCTTTTTTGTATGTCTTACACTTTATAATGCATTCTTTTCTGACTGAGACAGGGTAGAACACCTGGTTTAATCTGGTGAGAGGTTAAAAGAGACTTGCATTAAAATCTACAGCATCTTGATTCAAAGCCCAGTAAGAGAAGCAGAGTTTTTTAATGCTTTGGAATTGTAGATAGTACATACTAATAAACAGCTGATTATTGACGTAAAAGCACAACCTGTATTTGCAAATTGTGCTGGCTTGCTGTCATTAGAAACAACATATTTAAGGATGATGCAGCAATAGAGTGGTATTTCCGCCAGGGACAGAGGAGGTGTGTCCCTAATGCCAGACAAGAAGAACAGCAACAAAAGATAATAAGCTCTTGAGTCAGCAGTTGTAATGTCCATTGTAGCTGTGAAAGCAGCTGCGCATGGAAACAAGGCAAACAGAATTTGAAATGAAGAGCTGGAAAAGAAATTGCCAGTTACTGCAGGGATGGAGAAAACTATTGAGCCTGATTGCCAATTAACTGCTCTGTTTTTTCTGACAGCTTTGATAACAGATCAAAAAAGCGGCAGGAGCTGCTGTTTGGCCGGCTCTATCTTTCGTGGTTGTTCAGCCACAAATACTCTTCTGCACACAAAGACATACCACTATGGTATCAACAGTAGTTTGTTTCTGTATTAATGTTGGAAGTGGAACATTTCCAGGAAACTGCAGTGAATTGTCTTTAGATACAAAAAGAAGGCAGGCTAGGCATACGCGTTAAGCGTATTGGCAAGGATGACAAGAGGATCAAGGGCACTTTCTCAGCATAAAAAACAATGTTTGTACCTACCCTGTCCTGGGACAGCAGGAGATGGTTTAATGTAAGCACAGACTACAGAAAAATCTAAGTGTCATTCGAACACTACCAGCATACAGGGAAATGCGTTCTTTGTAATCAAATATATCTTTCAGCGGTTAGTCATAGTGCCAATAGACATGTACCTTTGGAGGCTTAATGTTAAATCTCGTCAGTATTGCCTGTGGACTGAGTTATCCTGGGTGATGATAAAGCTGCGTGTGCAAGGTATTTATTAGCTTAGATAGAAGGTCCCTGCTTCTATCCAGAAATTGTCTGAAATGTCTGATAAGTTTAGGTGTTGTCTCTGATCAAATTAGATCTCTTTGGAATGCCAGAACCATGATTGCAGCACTTCTGCCATTTAACTGACTAATTTACCCTGTAATTATATAATAGGGCATTTAAGATTGTTTCTTTAGAGCAGAGGTATTAGCTTTACTTATCTGCTTCATTCACGAACAGATGTTTCTACTGTGTTACTAAAATAATCAATGTTTTTTGAAATCAAAGATGGCTATTTCCTGAAATAGAATATGATTGAAAATCTAAACTATGAATCATAAAAGGGGAGGAGTGAAACGAATTGCATTGCAACTTTGCAGAAATTGTTTTTGATAAAATCTGACTCTGGTAATGGTAAACAGTTAAAACCGTTAACAGTATGACAGAAGTGGTGGTGTCTTTTGCACCTGCGTGGCTAAATTTCACTTATGCTTTGACAGGGTATTTCTATATTTCAGAGGACTGTCTTCTCTTTTTTTGCAGCTTGAGAGTCCTTTCGATTTCCTTAGTAATTTGGATTTAAATGTTTATTTTTTTTCCCCCCAGTTTTTCCACAGTTCACTATTTCTTTATTTTTAATTGCTCCATCATTTTCCAGTTAATGTACTTGTTCTTCCAGAAACACCAGTGTGTAAGGTCTTTTTTTCTGAATATATTTTAAATGTTTTTTTCTTTTGAGTATGAAGACTGGTACATGCTGCTAGTAAGCTTAGCAAAATGGATGAGTAGGATTTTAGTACTTAAATAAGATCAAGTGACATGAAGGAAAAAGACTTAACTCACCACCCACACTCAAAGCCATATCCTGTGTGACCCACAGGAACAGTCCCAGTGAAGACAGAAAATACTAACCCAAGTAAAGTAGACAAGATCTCATTAAAATAACTCACCTTTACTTAAAAACTCTTTATATAGCATGGAAGAAAAGTAAACTATTGCTTCAAAAGCAGAAACATTTGCTGACATGAGAATCGGTTACATAGTGCACATAACTTGTTTTTTCTCCCACTTACACAGTGGTGTAAGTGTAGATAAATGCTTATGCTGCAAGTAGGGCCCAAATAAATATTTTTACTTTTGTACTTTGAGACAGTAGTCACATACTCTTGTGACAAAAATTTTCTTGTGTTTTCTTGAATGGTCTGGCAATACAGTTGCTATCTTAGAAGGTTTCACCGCATCTCAAGTTACTTGCTTTCCTTAAAACCATGACCCCCAGCTGAAGTTTGTTACATGAGAATCTTAACTTCTAAGTCATTTTCTTTTTGAAGGAAATATCTAACTTTGGTTTTGGATAAGCTCAAAGTTCAAAATGTAAACACCAAAGATTTAAAAAGAAAAAAATAGTAGAGAAAAATAAAAAGTGTGGGGGAGAAAAAAACACACAAAACAAAAAAACAGCCAAACAAAAAACCCAAAATAATATGAGGAGGGCCATCATACATAGTTTTGGATTGGTAGGTTTGAGTGATATCAGTCGCAGTATCCTGGTCAAGTTCTAATTTCTGGCTAACCTGAGTCTCCATCCAGCAACATGCTTTCCAACATAGTATCCAAATATGTTGAATAACTTTGTTTCTTAACAATTTAATATTTGCAAGTCAATTTCTAATCCAGATTTTTTCTTTGTTTTCTTCTTCTGTTTCGTTCTTTGACAAGTTGTATCGTGTCTCCATTTTCTCCTGAAAGATGCTGTGTAAATATGAGGACATTAGGATATTGACAGCGTTAGGCATTGGATACAGCGGGCGTCCCCACTTTCTGTGTAAGCGGAGGTAGGCACACAAGAAAGAAGGGCTGACCCTGTGCTCTTCGCTCTCCCAGCAGAGAGAGGCAACCTGTGACCGCCATGCAGATCAACAGGTTGTGCTGTACTTCTCGCTTGGTCTCCTCTCATAGGTAGGCAGGGAGAGCCCGTTGGAGACAAACAAACGTTCTACCCAGATGCAGAATATGTCAGGCTTTGACATCACTAATACAGAAGTGTGATACCTTTCTCAGCAAAATAATCTCCAGAAGTGATGTCACCACTGACAATTCTGAAATCAGGAGACACTTCAGTGGTTAATGTAGTGAGGCAATGTTATACCTGTCTGTGGCTGACCATAGCTAATTTATTTTGTATTAAAACTGTTTTCACAGCAGAGCAGGTACAACTCACATCAGCAGTATTGTATGCACTCCTTGGGCACTCCTTAGTAAACCTCCAGAAAATCCGTGTGACTTCTTGGCACGATCCCCCAGCAAACCACCGCTGATACAGTGCCTTGCTGTCTCTTCTCTCATGTGCTGGTGACCTGTGCGATTGCTTCATTTGTACTTTTTCCTCATTGTCAGATTGTCAAGGCTTGAAACAAATCTGACACAGCTAAAATGGTGAAGAAATTATTTTCTAACACATTCAGATTGATGATGTTTAATCTTCTATATTCTGAACCAAATTTTGATATCATTATTACAGTCTTACAGCAGACCTTAGAGGGATTTTGTTGTTGCAAGCATTGTGCAGCCTTCTAGTTATGGGACAGGCCCTGCAAGTCTGGGAAAAGTATGTCCTGACTAATGAGGTTACAAACAAAGGTGGGAAACAAAGGTAAGTCTTGCCCAAGGGCATCCAGCAGGTCCATGGTGAAACCAGTTGTTTCTCTGTCCAGTGGGTAACAATACAGTTCTGTTGATACGCACGATTTTGGGGGGAGAAGCAGCAACATACAGCGGACCTGAATATAATTATTATGGCAAATAATAACCTGGTCATTACAGGAGTATTTTTCTTGCTCTAAAGCAAAAACAGTAAACCAGAAGCAGCTAAACCAGAAGGGAAAACATACACAAGTATAGGACAACTTTGACGAAAATACTTACGGAAGGTGGATTTTGCCACTTCTGGCTTGTAAAGTAAAAGCAAAGAAAAACTTCTACTTCGTGGTAGGCACGGCACCACCTGTAGCACGTGGTGCTCTCTCCAGCCAAGTGCTGCTCGGAACTTCACACACGCAGATGGGTGCTGCCGTAGGCTTCCCTTGTGCACGCCAATGGCGTGTGCATGGTGGAAAATGGCAAACGCAGATAGAAGCTTGCGTGTTGAGACAATTGCGTGCGACTTCTTGACAAACTTGCTCTTACTAACAAAGGTCCGAATCATCCTGTTGTAGTAAGGCTTCAATAAGAGGAAGGGGGCAAGGATCTGTCATGGGGGTTTATCAGCCCTTGTGAAGATTCCTTTGGTCTTGTTTTGCTGTTTTTATGGAGTTGGGTAGAGAAAGTAGTTTCACATTGAGGCTCCAATCTTTGTGCTTAGTAAAGCCGTTGTTCGGCTCTTTGGCAGCGTTACGAGACAGTAGGCTTGTCAAAAGGGTGGAGCAAAGGCCCGGAGGTGGTAACTTTTGGCTCAGCAGCGTTCACCCACCGATTGTCAGCAGGTGCTGAGAATGTCCCACTGAGGTTTACTACTGTGCCAGTGCTGAAGTGCTCACTGCTTTGCAGGACTAGATCCTAGCACTAATCACTAATTAGTGGTGATACTGCCTTGCACTTAGAAATTAATTTTTCTAAAAATTGTTTTTTGAAATGTAAGGCAGTGATTATAATGTTGGAAAACCACTCAAGCAGTGCAGTTAGATTGTTGGTCAGTGCTTATTCTATGCAAATGAAAAAATCAAGTGTATGAAAACAGGTGCTGCCATTGTGAATTCTTAGTCACTATTACAGTGAAAAGAATTGCTAGGTGTTTGATGTACTTTAAAGTGGTGTTTGTACTGTTTTAAGTGTGCCAGGCCTGGAAATGTCATTCAGGTCTGGTACCTTATGTGGAAAACTTCAGTAACTTGTATTAGTATGTGCTTGGAATTAAAGCCTTAAAATTCCTTTTTTATTATTATTAGGGATAAGCAATTGAGGACGACACTACTTGCTGTCCAAAGATGGAAAACAACATAACTACTATCTCTCGTGAAGAGCTTGAAGAACTTAGAGAAGCATTCAGTAAAATAGGTATGTTTTAATGGCATTCCTTATTATTTTCTTATTTAACATTGCAAAGCCGTGTAGGGTTTGTGGAAGAAATCTTTATGGTTCACTTTGTTTTAATAGGGCCATGTTTTGCTTCTATGTTGCCAGTAATATCTAAGAAAATAAGGTTTATGTAAACACCCTTATTTTCACTGAAACTATGTGTGTTTATTCACTTTTTTCAACTTCAGCAATGAAAACATATATTTTCTTGTGGGAGAGTTGCATTATTTATGCCATTGTATATGTAGCATTATAGGTCTCAAAATGCAGTTTTTAAATCTGAAAAATAGTTTGCTTAAACTTCAATTGTAAATGTATTTTCATGTTAGATTACTGACACTTTGTTTTTGCTTTACTTTCATGCTTTGGTGAACTATCAATTTCACTTTTCATTTATTGGATCAGATTTTACATTTTAAGCTAAACTTGGAGATTTTTTGATCTTGCTTTTGTACCATAATTGTACAATATGGTATGCTTGACAGGATGTTTGCAGATTTATCAGAGAATAAACAGAAAGAGTGATAAATTATATAGCAACTAACCCTTATTTCCAGATTGCAATACCATTGTGAATGTTGAAGTTCATGTCTACTTTATTTCTTGTTTGCTGCAGTTCTGAGGGGGTGATGTGCAACCGTGCAGCTCAGGAAAGCAAACAAACATTATTTGTAATCATTCATAATGGGGGAACAGGGTCACTTTAGGCAAGAAGTCTTAAGTATTAGGAGTCTCCAGCTTGGTAAAGAGACTATTGGGAAGCAGTATGTTAGAGATCTGTAAGACCATGAGTAGTATGGAAAAGGTGAAGAGGGAATGACTCAGTTTCTGTCAATACAGGTATTGGGTGATGCTGGGCAGGGAGTCAGGAAGCTTAAAATAAAAAGAAGTAACTTTGTAACTTTTCTTCATGACAAATGATAAAACCATGAACTCGTTGACTCAGGATGCTGTTAAGAGCAAAAAAGAGTAGAAATGCTAAAGGAATAAGATACCCATGGAAGGTAATTCATGAGTTGCTATTAAGCAACCACCTTGATGCAGCAGCTCAAGAAGTCTACAGTTTGCAGGAGCTGGAAAGACAGACCAAAGAAGAAAAAGCACTGTATACATATGAATTTACTGGGAGGTGTTAGGATAGGTAAATACTCACTGGTTTTGTCTGACAGCTTTTCTATTTTTTTGGTTTTTCACCATCTGCATTCCTTCTTTTTCTCCCTTTTCTTCCTGTAATATTTCACATTTCTGCTCCAAGAATTGTCTGTACCTATTTTACTCACTGAAAAGCATTTTCTTCCTTACTGTATTATGCTTTCTGTAAAACATAAAAATTAAGCATCGCTTAGCTTTTTGCTTTTTTAATTTTTACATTTCCAATGTTTTTATAGCTAAATTGGTTGCAGCTTGTCATGGTTTAGCCCCAGCTGGCAACTAAGCACCACGCAGCCGCTCGCTCACTCCCCCTCCCGCAGTGGGATGGGGGAGAGAATTAGGAAAAAAAACCTCGTGGGTTGAGATAAACACAGTTTAATAGGACAGAAAGAGAGAGAGAAACAATGATAATACCAACACAGGAATGTACAAGAACAAGTGATGCCCAATACAGCAATTGCTCACCACCCAGTGATTGACAGCCCGTCCCCGAGCAGCGATTCCCGCCCCCCGGCCAGCTCCAGTTTATGTACTGGGCATGACGTCGTATGGTAGGGAATATCTCCTTGGCCAGCCTGGGTCAGCTGTCCCGGCTGTGTCCCCTCCCAGCTCCCCGGGCACCCCCAGCCTCCTTGCTAGCAGGGCAGCAAGAGAAGCTGGACTGTCCTTGGCGGCTCAGCAACAACCCAAAACATCAGCACATTATCAACAGTTTCTCATCCCAAATCCAAAACACAGTCTTACACTGGCTTCTGTGAAGAAAACCAGCTCTATCCTGGCTGAAACCAGGACACAGCTATATGGGTAAACTGAGAGAAAAGGCATGTATTTAACTCTGCTTGTCATCATGGAAACTTACCCTCAGTGAAAGAAGAACCTAGAGAAATAAAATAGCTGGTAATCCGAGTAAGCTTGTGAGCATATCCTCTGCTTTTTAGACCGTCCCCGATATTACATGTTTTGTTACATGTCTGCAAGCCAGGCAGTGGATGGATTAATACATATGCAGACATAAAGTTTGTCTGTGTAGTGATTTGTGAATTGTTGATAGTATCGAAAACACAAAAAGAGATTATTTTTTAACAGATGTTTTTAGCCTTTCGCCAGCAGTGAAACACAGCCTTCTTATGAAGCTGTACAGAAGCTACAGATTGTACTATGGATTACAGGGAAATTACTGTATAGCAATCACTTATGGCTAAAGATGAAAGCATGTTCTCTGCTTGCCTTTCTGTAATATGATGTGTATTCATCCACTCTGGTATTATTGGCTGAGTTCTGATACCAGAGACAATATGAAGAGAGGTCTTTTAACTAGTAAACAAAAACCCAAAAGTGGGAGCACCTTGACAAGTCAGAAAAGTGGCCACATCATCTTGCTTCTGTTTCTGACTCATTGTGTTACGTGTGGTGTTCTCTTCAGTTACTTACCTTAGATACATCATTTATAGAACTAGGAAAATACTATTAATTCATATTTTTCAAGAGCTTTAATGTGATTGTGAGACTGAAAATTGTTGTCAAACGTGGAAAATATTAGCATTAAATATATAAAAAGGTGGGCATTATATCCAGCACTAGTCAAGCTGTATATGATTTCTTGTATTTGATTGAACTTCATCTATATTGTGTATGGACTATAGCTCTTCTGCTCTTAAAAGTACTTCTCTCCATTGCATAGACATTGCAGTATAGCTACAGGTAAGGCTATTTTAATGGACATTCTCAAATTCTGCGTGTATAGATATATGTATACATATATATATATGGAAACATACATAGGTATAAAAAAATTAGGAACAGTTATGGTGTTTGATTCATTTATGCATTACATTGGATAAAAACATAGGTCTGTAAAATGGTGCTTTATTAAGCACTAAGGCAAAAATTCAAGACAGCTTTCTGCATATGGGTTGGCCTAAGGTGGAAGCACAAAGGGTATTTTTATGAGTTCTTCTGTGCTGCTGCGTTATTAATCACGCGTAACCCAAATTATACTGAATTTTTCTTAATTTATTTTTGTGTGATATAGCCATTCATTTCTTTCCACAATTGTGGAGCTACATCATCCCTCTTGTTGAAAAAAGCATTTTGATACTTTGCTGTACATGGACTTTCCTGACATGTGGTCTTGAGCCAAGTGTAAGGGAAGGTGGCAGTACAAATTGCTCCCAACAGAGCTAGTTAACAGATTAAGAAAGGTCACCTTTAATAACCAGATAGAGATCATCCCAGATTTATTCTTCACAGGCAAGCCTAACCACATCAAAAGTTTTGAAGAACAGAAAATGTCTATCAGATACTAGGATAAGAAACAAAATGCAGAGTCAGGTAGAGTTCTTGTGTAGGTAGTTGTTCTTCTGTAAGTGTGCTCTTTTAATAACAACTTGCACCTGATTTGAGTTTACTGATTGCAAATGGTATAATATTGACAGTAAGAATATAATAATTGATCTCCCTTTCACTTGAAGGTTTATAGAGAATTTTGTTGGGAGTCTTAGAAAATTTAACTATTCACAAATCTGCTATCTTGTTATAGCTGTGTTTTGGGAGTATAAGATAGTTCCTGAGAAAATACATAACAAGATGGCACTGCTTGTAGTCAGTTGTGCCTCTAATCCACAAGTTTTCCTTCATGCTACTTATCTATGTCAGAAGAAATACTTGTCTGCTAGAACTGTATTTCTCACACTTTACTTATTCTCAGCAGCTACTGTACTTTGTTCCATATGTAAGTATAAAAACAACTTTTGCTTTCATTTTACAGATATTGACAACAGTGGGTATGTCAGTGATTACGAGCTTCAAGACCTGTTTAAAGAAGCAAGTCTGCCCTTGCCTGGTTACAAAGTCCGGGAGATTGTGGAAAAAATCATTGCAGTGACAGATAGCAACAAGGACGGGAGGATCAACTTTGAAGAATTTGTCTCTGTAAGACATTCCCTTTGGATGTTTCTCTACTGTCTGGTATCTGTTGAGAACTAGGATAGAACACTGAATTAAGTGGTACAACTAAGTACTGTTTTGATACAAATAACTAAAGTTTTGAGAATGGGAAAGTTTTCTGTGACAACTTACTACATCCTATGTAATTATTTTTCCAGTCTTTATAGTTCACTCTCCCATTTAATTTGCTAGATCTCATTTGGGCAGCATGCAAGAGCACAGTAGTTTCAATCAGTCCTGTTTCCTCAAACGTGAGGGGATGGACTACATATTTTAGGAACTATTGGGTCAGCCCTTGCCCTCACAAAGTACATAATTAGCTACCAGCCTCTAAATTCTTTTAGTGATAAACTAATGCTTGCACTACTATGCTTAATCTCTCTATTAAAGGCTATTTTTTACTGAGAGTAAGGTACAGTTTTTCACTTTTAGTGAACAAATTTGAAAGGTTGAGACTCTCTTTAATGTGGATCACTGGCTAGTGTTCTTTATTTAGGAGAAACAAAAACTGTTCAGGCTGTGCTGGGAGATGATTAGTTTTTGCTTTGAATTTGGAGTGCTGCTGCTAATTGCAGCAGGTTGCTTGTTGAACTTGTTATTGACCTTTCTTTCCAAGATGCTAATTTGCAGTGGTTCGTAGGTGAGATGTGAATATTTGCATCCAGGTATTGAACTGCATCTGTTACTTATACTTGACTGTCTGTTTTGAGACCTCTACAGTATTTGGGCAAATTTAGGACATACTAGTTTATCCAGTGTGGTTTACATTGCAGGCAGGTGGAAAATGCTGTCAGCTTGCTTAAGGGTATATGTAATTGTCACATAGTAACCTTTCACTGTAAAGCATATGATGAAGTAAGTGGAAGAAATATGCTATCATAATTGAAAATATGTATATATTTAGTTGTTTTCTTCAGTTTACCAGAATATCAGTGGAAAAATTGTGTAGTTCGTTGCATATCCACTTTTTTAGATAGCGTGGCTTCACTAAAGGTAGCACCTGAGTTACTGAGAAATAATATATTAGATACCCACTATGCAAGTTTCATTAAGGGTTTTAAAACTAGTTTTGCCCATACAG